>NC_139994.1:12987770-13077770 GCF_964263955.1 Coregonus lavaretus
CTTTGTTTGGGTTACATCCCTTTTGTATATACACTACTGTTAAAAAGATTGGGGTCACTTAGAAATGTCCTTGTTTTCCATGAAAACATACATGAAATGAGTTTGAATAGGAAATATAGCAAAATGCATAGGAAATGTAGGTTATAAATAATGATTTTTAATAGAAATAATAATTGTGTCCTTCAAACTTTGCTTTCGTCAAAGAATCCTCCATTTGCAGCAATTACAGCCTTGCAGACCTTTGGCATTCTAGTTGTCAATTTGTTGAGGTAATCTGAAGAGATTTCACCCCATGCTTCCTGAAGCACCTCCCATCACATTGCCTCCACCATGCTTGACAGATGGCATCAAGTACTCCTCCATCATCTTATAATTTGGTCTGCATCTCACAAATGTTATTCTTTGTGAACCGAACACCTCAAACTTCGATTCATCTATCCATAACACTTTTTTTCCAATCTTCCTCTGTCCAGTGTCTGTGTTCCTTTTCCCATCTTAATCTTTTCTTTTTATTGGCCAGTCTGATATATGGCTTTTTATTTGAAACTCTGCCTAGAAGGTCAGCATCCCGGAGTCACCTCTTCACTGTTGACGTTGAGACTGGTGTTTTGTGGGTACTATTTAAGGAAGCTGCAGTTGAGGACCTGTGAGGCGTCTGTTTCTCAAACTAGACACTCTAATGTATTTGTCCTCTTGCTCAGTTGTGCACCGGGGCCTCCCACTCCTCTTTCTATTCTGGTTAGAGCCAGTTTGTGCTGTTCTGTGAAGGGAGTAGTACACAGCGTTGTACGAGATCTTCAGTTTCTTATCAATTTCTCACATGGAATTGCCTTCATTTCTCAGAACAAGAACAGACTGACGAGTTTCAGAAGAAAGTTCTTTGTTTTTCGCCATTTTGATTCTGTAATCGAACCCACAATTGCTGATGCTCCAGATACTCAACTAGTCTCAAGAAGGCCCGTTTTATTGCTTCTTTAATCAGCACAACAGTTTTCAGCTGTGCTAACATAATTGTAAAAGGGTTTACTAATGATCAATTAGCCTTTTAAAATGATAAACTTGGATTAGCAAACACAACGTGCCATTGGATCACAGGACTGATGGTTGCTGATAATGGGCCTCTGTACGCCTATGTAGATATTCCATAAAAAATCAGCCGTTTCCAGCTACAATAGCCACAACATTAACAATGTCTACACTGTATTTCTGATCAATTTGATGTTATTTTAATGGACAAAAAAATTGCTTTTCTTTCGAAAACAAGGACATTTCTAAGTGACCCCAGACTTTTGAACGGTAGTGTATATAATGTTTGTGTTGGGTGGAGTAAATAAAACCCCTAATACGTATTCCTGCGCCTGTCTTCAAATCATTATATAACGTGACACACGCATGTTCACCCAACACACGGGCACACATGGAAAGTGGCCGCGGAACATTGCCTGCCCATTTCAAGGTGTAATTTGTAATACTGTCTGCAGTAAAACTCATCATACATAATTTACAGCTAGTCTACCTAACTGCACACAGGACAGTTATGGCAGCAGTGTTAATACCATATGTATATATATACAGTATATACAGTGCCTTTGGAAAGTATTCAGACCCCTTGACTTTTTCCACATTTTGTTACGTTACAGCCTTATTCTAAAATTGATTAAATTGTTTTTTCCCCTCATCAATACCCCATAATGACAAAGCAAAAATAGGTTTTTAGAAATGTTTGCAAATGTATTACGAATAAAAAACGGAAAAATAACATTTACATAAGTATTCAGACCCTTTACTCAGTACTTTGTTGAAGCACCTTTGGCAGCAATCACAGCCTTGAGTCTTCTTGGGTATGACGCTACAAGCTTGGAACACCTGTATTTCGGGAGTTTCTCCCATTTTCCCTGCAGATCCTCTCAAGCTCTGTCAGGTTGGATGGGAGAGTTGCTGCACAGCTATTTCAGGTCTCTCCAGAGATGTCCCGAAGCCACTCCTGCGTTGTCTTGGCTGTGTGCTTAGGGTCGTGGTCCCAGTCTGAGGTCCTCAGCGCTCTGGAGCAGGTTTTCATCAAGGATCTCTCTGTACTTTGCTCCGTTCATCTTTGCCTTGATCCTGACTAGTCTCCCTGCCGCTGAAAAACATCCTCACAACATGATGCTGCCACCACCATGCTTCACCGTAGGGATGGTGCCAGGTTTCCTCCAGATGTGACGCTTAGCATTCAGGTTTCATCAGACCAGAGAATCTTGTTTCTCATGGTCTGAGAGTCTTTAGGTGCCTTTTGGCAAACTCCAAGCGAGCTGTCATGTGCCTTTTACTGAGGAGTGGCTTCCTTCTGGCGACTCTACCAAAAAAAGGCCTGATTGGTGGAGTGCTGAAGAGATGGTTGTTCTTCTGGAAGGTTCTCCCATCTCCACAGAGGAACTCTAGAGCTCTGTCAGAGTGACCATCGGGTTCTTGGTCACCTCCCTGACCAAGGCCCTTCTCCCCCGATTGCTCAGTTTGGCCAGGCGGCCAGCTCTAGGAAGAGCGTTGGTGGTTCCAAACTTCTTCCATTTAAGAATGATGGAGGCCACTGTGTTCTTGGGGACCTTCAATGCTGCAGAAATTTTTTTGGTACCCTTCCCCAGATCTGTGCCTCGACACAATCCTGTCTCTGAGCTCTACAGACAATTCCTTCGACCTCATGGCTTGGTTTTTGCTCTGACATGCACTGTCATCTTTGGGACCTTATATAGAGAGGTGTGTGCCTTTCCAAATCATGTCCAATCAATTGAACTTACCACAGGTGGACTCCAATCAAGTTGTAGAAACATCTCAAGGATGATCAATTGTCACGCTTGTTGACAGATGAAGCGGACCAAGGCGCAGCGTGATAAGCGTACATTCTTTATTGAGTACACACACGAACCAAAACAATAAACCAAACGATACGTGAAGTCCTAGGTTATACACAAAACCTTATGGAACAAGATCCCACAAAATACTAGTGCCAAACAGGCTGCCTAAGTATGGTCCCCAATCAGAGACAACGAGCTACAGCTGTCTCTGATTGGGAACCACCCTGGCCAACATAGATATAAACGAACTAGAACAAAAGCATAGAAAATGTAACAGAAACTCCACACCCTGGCTCAACATTTAAGAGTCCCCCGAGCCAGGGCGTGACAGTACCCCCCCCAAAGGCGCGGACTGCGACCGCGCCACATCAACACAACGGGGTAGGGGCCGGGTGGGCATTCCGCCTCGGAGGCGGATCCGGCTCCGGGCGTGACCACCACTCTCTCTCTACCCCCCCGTAGCGCCCCTGGTCTGGTCTGGCCCCGCTGGCCGGAGCTGGACTGGACACCGGTGGAGCGGATTGCTCTGGCTCCGGTGTGGAGCAGCTGACCGGTGCCGGACCAGGCACCGGTGGAACAGGCACGGACCGTGCCGGACTGACGACGCGCACTACTGGCTTGGTGCGGGGAGCAGGAACAGGCCGGACCAGGCTGGCGACGCGCACCACTGGCTTGGTGCGGGGAGCAGGAACAGGCCGGACCGGGCTGGCGACGCGCACCACTGGCTTGGTGCGGGGAGCAGGAACAGGCCGGACCGGGCTGGCGACGCGCACCACAGGCTTGGTGCGAGGGACAGGAACAGGCCGGACCGGGCTGGCGACGCGCACCACAGGCTTGGTGCGAGGGACAGGAACAGGCCGGACCGGGCTGGCGACGCGCACCACTGGCTTGGTGCGGGGAGCAGGAACAGGCCGGACCGGGCTGGCGACGCGCACCACAGGCTTGGTGCGAGGGACAGGAACAAGCCGGACCGGGCTGGCGACGCGCACCACTGGCTTGGTGCGGGGAGCAGTAACGGGCCGGACCGGGCTAGCGACGCGCACCACTGGTTTGGTGCGAGGGACAGGAACAGGCCGGACCGGGCTGGCGACGCGCACCACAGGCTTGGTGCGAGGGACAGGAACAGGCCGGGCTGGACTGTGGAGACGGACTGGAGGTCTGGAGCGGAGAACTGACACAACCCGTCCTGGCTGAATGCCTATTTCCACACAATCTGTGTGAGGCATCAGCACAGGACGTACAGGGCTGTGCACTCGTACTGGCACTACAGCACGTGACACTGGCACAGGATATCCAGGACCGAGGAGGGGTACTGGAGGCCACGAACGTTGAGCCGGCACACTCCGTCCTGGCTGCATGCCCACCTTAGCACGACACGTGCGTGGTGCTAGCACAGGACGTACATGACTGTGCTAGCACAGGACGTACAGGACTGTGCCGGAACACTCGCGGCACAGTACGTGGCTCCGCATAACACGGAACCTGCCCAGTCTCACGCTGCCTAGCCTGAGTACGGGGAGTTGGCTCTGCTCTACCTCTAGGCTCCGCCAACCACCCTTCCAGCCCCCCAAACCTGGTGGCCTCCTCTCCTAGTCCGCCGATTCGTCCTGTAGCTGCCTCCAGCAGCCCCGTTGTCCACGCCGTGTGCCCCCCCCAAAAAAATTACTTGGGGTTGCCTCTCGCGTGTCCGTCGTCGGCACGGTTGGCGCCGTTTCTCCTCTCCTGCCTGGGCATTAACTTTTGCCCATGGCCCTCTGCCCGCGAATATGTCCTCCCAAGACCACAATTCGCCCACCTAGGACATCGCCAACTTCTCCTCCTGGGCACGCTGCTTGGTCCTCTGGTGGTGGGATCTTCTGTCACGCTCGTTGACAGATGAAGCGGACCAAGGCGCAGCGTGATAAGCGTACATTCTTTATTGAGTACACACACGAACCAAAACAATAAACCAAACGATACGTGAAGTCCTAGGTTATACACAAAACCTTACGGAACAAGATCCCACAAAATACTAGTGCCAAGCAGGCTGCCTAAGTATGGTCCCCAATCAGAGACAACGAGCTACAGCTGTCTCTGATTGGGAACCACCCTGGCCAACATAGATATAAACGAACTAGAACAAAAGCATAGAAAATGTAACAGAAACTCCACACCCTGGCTCAACATTTAAGAGTCCCCCGAGCCAGGGAGTGACATCAATGGAAACAGGATGCACCTGAGCTCAATTTCGAGTCTCATAGCAAAGGGTCTCAATACTTATGTAAATAAGGTATTTCTGTTTATTGTGTTTTATACATTTGCTCAATTTAAAAATTTAAAAAACTTTTCGCTTTGTCATTGCTGATGATTTTTTTATTGAATCCATTTTAGAATAAGGCTGTAACGTAACAAAATGTGGAAAAAGTAAAGGGGTCTGAATACTTTCCTAATGCACTGTATCTGTGGAGGCTGCTGAGGGGAGAACAGCTCATAATAATGGCCTGGAATGGCGCAAATGGAATGGCATCAAACACGTGTTTTTTTGATACCATTCCACAGATTCCGCTCCAGTCATTAGCACGAGCCCGTTCTCCACAATTAAGGTGCCACCAACCTCCTGTGGTATATATTGTACATGTACACATTCATCACATCAACGATCCATCGTGTATGTATGTTTTATTAGCAACATAGTTCAGGATTATATAAGTAAAAAAGTGTTAAAAGTGTTGTTTTGCTAGTTTTAATTAAACAAAAACACAATGTCCTGGCTTTTTCTTTTTACTGATGCACTTAATCATTTCATTACACACTACAATAAAAATATGTTTTGGCATTTGAAGTCTATTTATTGGATTGTCCCTGCTAATCGATAGAGTCCAAGTACAACCAAAAAATGACTCTATTCTCTATATAGCGCATGCCTTATAATAAGACTCTAAGAGCCCTGGTCATAAGTTGTGCACTAAATAGGGAATATTTTTTGTCCTCCTAATGAAGTCCAATTGGCTGTGGATACAGCCAGGTTATACGTCATGATATCATAAACTGCCTGGATATATTTAGTCATATCAACATTTGTCCTCTCTACCCTGCTTCAAAGACACTGCTAATCAGAGTAAATTACTGAAAGAAGTGAGAAGAATGCGTCGGCATATCGGCCTAACCATCTGTCTGTTTGTCATGTGACCATATGGCACTAGTGCTCAATACGTATATGCACTGAGATATGGTGGCGGATAAGTCATTTGTGGGACACAAGGACATTGCAGAGTTGACGATTGACAAGAAACAAGATTTATCAAGAGCGCCTGTGACTTGTTTTTATATACAGTAGTGAGCTGTTAAGTTTTGTTTTGATGGGAGGTTTATCAAAGTTTACACTAGCCATTTGGTCACACTTCATAAGATAACTCTTGTAAATAAGAAAGAGAGGCATATTGAATGTTCAAACTGAAAATTATTCAGTGATTGCAAAGTTTTAGCACATCCTCTCTATCGAATGCAATTCTCTCACTGAATAATCATTATCTCAAATTGAATCAAGAAAGAGCACTACCCCTGATATTTTGACCACAAAGTATCATCATACCTACCAATCTTAATTTTATGTTGAGAGACTTTCGGAGTTAATTAGGATAATTAATTTAGATCTATCTTGACCTACTGTAAGAAGCCCCCCTCCTCTTAGGGAACACAACAGCAGTGCCCAGTATAAAACTGTTTAGACTGCTAGATTAGAAAAACAAGATACATAAAATCCTGCTTTAAAGAATCCAAGGTCCAAGCACTCAGGTGGGTTTGAAAGTGAAAAGTGTCTGTGTTTTTACATGCTCTATGTCCATTAAATAAGCCTTAAATATAAAAAGCATATAGCATATAGAAAAACACCTACCGTGTTTTAGCATAGAGCCTTAATCAGGGTGACAGCGTTTCCCAAACTGGTGCACATTTAGGGGTGCAATTTTTTTTATTTCTTCCCTTGCACTACACAGCTGATTTAAATAGTCAAAGCTTGATGATAAGTTCATCATTTGAATCAGTTGTGTAGTGTTAGCGCAAAAAACGTGCACCCCTTGGGGTCCCCAGGACCAAGTTTGGTGTAAGACAACTACATACCCAGTACCATAATTAACCCTCTACGCCATCAGCTGTTTTTAACCATAAAGTAAAAGCTGCTTCTATACAGATCTGTCTGTGCTGTGTAAACAACTCCAACTACAGCCCAAAAAGGTTTACATGATAGCACGAACAGATCTGCCACCAGTTATTACTCAAACAGCATGCTTAGCTTAATAAAAAACTAAAAACTAAACAGATCAATAAACATCTTGTGTCACATCTTAAATCAGGGATGAGCAACGCCAGTCCTTGGGGGCCTGATTGGTTTTACTCATTTGCCCCAGCACCAGCTAACCTGACTCCAGGTAGCCTATTGGTTAAGAGCATTGGGTCAGTAACCGAAAAGTTGCTGGTTTGAATCGCTGAGCTGACTAGGTGAAAAATCTGTTGCTGTGTCCTTCTACAAGGCACTTAACCCTAATTGATTCTATAATTCACTCTGGATAAGAGTGTCTGCTAGAATGTAATCAACTAATAATGGCCTTTAGTTTAAAATGCAATTTGTTTAATCAGCTGTGTTAGCTAGGTATGGGGAGAAAGTGTGACTCCCCTCCGACCCCTGAAGACTGGAGTTACCCATCCCTGATCTAAATATCTAACAGATCGGTCTATAGGAAGTATTTTGGTTGTCTCTTGGTGTCTTGACTAATTATTTTAAATGTAATATAATATTGTCTTTGTGTTGACTTGTCTCTGAGTAGCTGCTGCATGATCTACAGCTAATGGGGATCCTAATAAACTAAGTAAACAGTACTCTGAAGGGAGACATGGGTATCCTGGGGGGCATTGATCAGGCCGGTCAGTGCCCAGGGTGGAATCACAGTCACACAAGTGACACGATCCGGCATAAATGATATCAGCTGTGTTTAATTGATGAGATAATAATGTCTACACATTTTAGGAAAAACTAACAAGAGGTGAATGCTTCATTAATGACGGGAGAGACAGGAAGGGAGATAGAGAGAGAGAGCTGGGAGAGGGAGCGAAAGAGAGAGAGAGAGAGAGAGAGAGAGAGAGAGAGAGAGAGAGAGGGAGAGGGGAGAGGGGAGAGGGAGATGGAAGACTTGCTGGTCTCCCAATATGATCCAGCAAGACAATAATTATGCCTTGAAGTAGTTGTCCATTGCCATATCAACTAATTTCAGTACCTAATTACGTATAATTAAACTGTCTGCCTGAAATACTAGAACATTTTCTTCATTTCATTGTTCGCACGGCTGGATAGCACAACCTGAGGATGGCTCTGATGGATGACTGTAGGGCGTGATAGGGAAGATGCTTTAAATGTTACAGACACAGTATAATTTAACTTTGTACTGTGCTATGTTTACTGATCTGCAAAGTGGGTCATCCTAACCACTCCGGAGGCCTCACAGAGGTCTGGGATGGGATTGGTTGATCAATGTCTGTGTCAAAATCAAAATGAACCACGATTGGTTGATGAATGTGTGTGTGTGTGTGTCACAAAAAAGGACCAGGCACACAGGTGGCCCAGCTACGTCTAACAACCTGTCTGCTTGTCACACCGACCCTCCCCTGTGGTAACACTGACTGATCAAACCTCAGCATGTCTCTGATCCACTGTTGAACATCATGAACATTACACAGAATCACAAATTATCTTTCAAATCAATCTCCCAGCCAAACCAAGCCAACAAAATGTCCGTCAGTTGAAAATGACAAAGTACTCTGACATTTCCATGAGGGCTCCATATCTATATTCTCAATTAATTTTGGGACCCAGGAGCCATGCTCTGCGTCCCAAATAGCAGCCTATTCCCCATATAGTTTACTTCTTTTGACCAGCCCCCTATGGGCCCTTGTCAAAAGTAGTGCACTAAATAAGGAATAGGGTGCCATTTGGGACACAGGAGCCATGCAGGCAGTTGCCATGCAGGCAGTTGCCAGGGGTGCTAACTGACCTTTGCAGACGGGGCGGTGGTCACTCCAGGCAGCGAACACCTCGGCCACCCTCTGACAGCTGATGGTCTTGGAGCCCTGGAGCACGTGGTCCTCATTACAGAGGAACTGGACGGTGGCCCCAATGCTGTTGTTGGGAGAGAGGGAACACGCACACGCAAACACACATATACAGGCACACACGGGCGCACACACGCACACACACACACAGGAGTGTTACTACATGACATAGAAACACATGAACTATAGGCCTATCTGTGAACATTAAACAGTAATAAAACACAGATTCCCACTAGGACCATGTGATATTGGAATATAGGGTTTTTTAACACAAGAAAGCCAAATACTGTAAATGAACTGAAAGTATTGATGTACCGCTAACATGTGTTATTGAACTACAAAAATCTTATACCTCAAAATACATCTGCAAGTAATCTCATCTTTGATTTTCCTACACTGTAAAAAAAAAAGCCTGGTTTGAAAGACCTTCGATTTGTTTGAAACTCGGGGCTCGGTTGAGATAATCTGATATCATTCAGATGAAATGGTTCCAGAAACTATTCACCCTGTTCAGATGAACACAAACATGATCCAAAGGGGAAAATTGTGACTCACACTCACACTGATATTCTGAAATGGGCATTTTTCCCACTACACATTACAATAAGCCATAACATAAAGGGTACAAAGTAATTGTTTTCTCGTTGGCATCTCTTAGCTCTTTTCAAATAGAATACCATCTCCACTGCCATCATCACAGTTAAAATCATCAGGGCCCGTATTTATAAAGAGTCTCAGAGTAGGAGAGCTGATCTAGGATCAGGTAACTCATGTCCATTCATTATTATCTAAAAGGCTAATCTGATCCGAGATCAGTTCTCCTACCCTAAGACACGTTATGAATACAGGCTCTGAGCTAAATATTGACCTTATAGGTTTTGCACACATTAAGCTGCTGCTGTCAATATTCCACAGTGAAGTGGTGTGTGTCACGCTCATGAAACTGCACTCATAATGATACCAGAGTACCTTCAGTCTATAATCAATGTCCAGTGCCCTTCCACTCTTAGTGACAGGATATATGGCCCTCTGAGAATAGTCCTGTTAACAGCTGCAGGCTGCAGCTTCTTTTCTTTTGAAGGACCAATTACATTTTACATTTTAGTCATTTAGCAGACGCTCTTATCCAGAGCGACTTACAGTTAGTGAGTGCATACATTTTCATACCAATCATCTTTGTTTTAACTTCATCTGCTTCATCTATGCTGGGCATATAAATATCTCATAAATAACATAGTATTTGTTTTATTTTTGTATTGTTCTTTATAGTTGTGGTGGGAAAAAAACTATGATCAATATGTTCTCCAACACATTGCAACATGCAAGCCACATGAGAGGTGCCTAGGGTTGCAAAATTCCTGTAACTTTCCCCAAATTCCCAGGTTTTGCAGCAATCCCGAGTAGAGGAGATTTCCTGCTTATTCCCTTCTGATTCCAGGAATTTTCCAACTGGGATTTCTGGGAATCCTGGAAATGTTGAGAAAGTTACAGGAATTTTGCAACCCTAGAGGTGCCTTGCCACAGGCTTTGCAAATCCAGTGTCCTGCCTCTCCGGGCCCAGTGGGTGCTATGTTAGTAAGGGTCCATTCTTCACCCCAACATGACCTACCTAAAGTTGGAGCCCACCCTCTTGCCGTTCTCTGGTTCCCCCGGGTCGGGACAGGAGTTGGACGCCTGCTTGATGCCCCCCTCATTCACTGCACAGGGGAGATAAGAGCAGAGCATTATGATACATACAGGAGAGCAGCCAGCGAGGGCCAGAGAGAGAGGACAAAGGCTCTCATGCTGGCCCTGTGTCTCTGTTCTTACACAATAGACACCACACCAACACTCAGCATGTACAGGGTCTTAGGTACACAGCAAGATGGAGGGGGGAGATGGGACAGCTACCACACCAACACTCAGCATGTACAGGGTCAAGATGGTGGAGGAGCAACAGGATCTCATAGTTTCCCTTCGAAATTCGACATATTATGGACAAATGTCTATTTTTGATGCATTCATTCTGCATGGTTACAGAAACAACACAAAGGTTAAAAGTTTAATCATTAATTCCGAGTGGTTAAGTTTAGGGCTAGGTTTGGGGTAGTCTTAAAACAAAATAATAAAAAACGATGCACTATTAACATCAAGTATCATTGCGTATTCTCACGACTTGCTAGAGCATTGTGAACTGCGGTGGCGCAGTGGTCTAAACAGTGCCCTCTTACTCTGAGCATCATGAGTTTGCGCCCAGTGCTGGGCAATCTATCGAAGTTGTCAAAACCTTTTCAAACGTCCGAAATCGAAGTCTATTTCAAGTGATCAGGCTGGGAGGACAGAAGACTTACATGGACCATTTAGATTCTAGAATATGGCACTGGTTTCATCTCTAAATGGCACTACGTAATACCATGGTAATTATAGTAATATATTCAGGCCCTACGCTCGTCACATACTTCATTTCACATGTCAAACTTGTAATATTCATTTAGCATAAAAGGGCATGATAGCTCAAATGAATGTAGGGCAGTCTATACATATAGATACTGTTGGGCTGTATGGATGAATAAGGTGAAGCTTCTTCACTTCGCTGACCAGTGGCCAGTGACCAATAAACTCCATGATATGTGTTGAGTACTTTGAAGCTGGACGTGCTCGTGGAAACCAGTGATAGAGCAGCGTCAACCTTAGCGATCCTAATGCTAACGCGTCACATCTCATCCAGGGGGCATGTTTAATATTCTTACTTTTATGTTTTTTCTTCACTGAGCTTGAAGACTGTTGTGGTGGTGTGGTGGGCACGGGCCTTGTGGATGACATGATTGTGATTCATTTGGATCACTTTCCATCTGAGGCAGAGAGTGGCGTGTCAGTTTTCATTTTCCCTGTGACTAAGCCCCACTCACACCATGGTCATTAACATTATCCACAAACCATGGTCTGACTGGAGGGAGGAGGGGAGGGGAGGGGAGGGAGGGGAGGAGGAGGAGAGGGGAAGGAGAGAGGAGAGGAGATGAGAGAGGGATGAGAGAGGAGGGCTAGTGTCTACACCAAGCTAATTACAGACCAACGCTGTGGACCACATCTGACCATGCATCTCAATGCTTTAGAGGTGTTTATGACTGTCAAAAGCCAGCTGCAGCAGCCCATTGTTTGCTGTACCAAATACCTGTCTTTTCAGGAGAAAATAACAGATTTAAATGCTTGTCAGAGGCCAGACTTTGGTCCGGAAGGGTTAAAGGTATTTTGTAATATTTTTGAAATTCTGGTAAATATATAAACCACAGTCAAAATGAACTAGCATTTTGTGTGGCTAGCTAGGCACCTCTTTCTAAGAGACGTGTACTTCCAACACAGTGCTATCTCTGTCAATCGAAAACTATACCCATTTACATCTATTCCGTGTTTCCAAAATAGCTCTGTGGCGTAAAGACAAGCACACTCAAGTCTTGCCACATTTACACTTCCTAACAGGAACACAGTCTTCTATGCTGTTCTTCCAGCCGTTCTGTCCTTTCTATCTCCAACTGCACAGATGGTGTCTATTACTATTGATGTGTCGTGTGGCATGACATGAACACTCAGCTGAGTGCTGTTTATTCGATCCACCAGTCCTAGCTCCATCTCTTGGTCTTGTTTACCGGCTGCCTAATGGAGGATGCCAGTACATAAGGTCAGATAGAAAATAGCTAGCTTGCATAATGCATAATGCTAGGCTGGCTGGATGGGGAATTAGAAGGCTGATGATCAGTGGCTGGGTGTACCACACAATGGCTTGCGTCACAAATAGCATCCTATTCCTGCTTTTGACCGGAGCCCTATTGGCCCTGATCAAAAGGAATGCACTACATAGGGAATATGGGTTCATTTCGGACGTATCCAATATCCTGATTCCTGATTCCTATTTAATTTCCGCTGGGTTTAGTATGAGGTGCTGAAGATGAAGACAGGAACCAATAGGACAGCAGACAGAGCGGAGGGAGCACACAAGTATTTAATAGATGGAAGATCCATGGCACTTTAACGTTTAGGGACTGTAATGAAATTGACTGGAGCTCAGTGTCTTCCAATACAATAATACTATCTCAAAATCTCGGCGGGGAAGGAGTTACAAAATGTGTCTTTGGAAATACAGTAAGGCTTAACTTGAGAAATTGTGAAAAGGATCTTATACACCATATATTTTGTATATATATTTTAAGGGATTTTTCCGATTTTATTGAACAGATAGTGAGCCAGGATGACAGTGGGCAAAGATAGAGAGAGATTATGTTAAAGGAAGTAGACCAGATTGACAGTGCGGAAAGATAGAGCGAGATTGTGTTAAAGGGCAGTAGGCCAGATTGATAGTGGGGAAAGATAGAGAGAGATGATGTTGAAGGGAAGTAGGCCAGATTGATAGTGGGGAAAGATAGAGATAGATTATATTGAAGGGAAGTAGGACAGATTGATAGTGGGGAAGATAGAGAGAGATTATGTTAAAGGACAAGATAGGCCGTATTCAAACCTATGTACCGACACTGTAGATATGTTCCGGAAGGTAACGCATTACCGCTAGAACAACCAGGCCACACAATAAGGTAATTTTTTATATACACTGCTCAAAAAAATAAAGGGAACACTTAAACAACACAATGTAACTCCAAGTCAATCACACTTCTGTGAAATCAAACTGTCCACTTAGGAAGCAACACTGATTGACAATACATTTCACATGCTGTTGTGCAAATGGAATAGACAACAGGTGGAAATTATAGGCAAATAGCAAGACACCCCCAATAAAGAAGTGGTTCTACAGGTGGTGACCACAGACCACTTCTCAGTTCCTATGCTTCCTGGCTGATGTTTTGGTCACTTTTGAATGCTGGCGGTGCTTTCACTCTAGTGGTAGCATGAGACGGAGTCTACAACCCACACAAGTGGCTCAGGTAGTGCAGCTCATCCAGGATGGCACATCAATGCGAGCTGTGGCAAGAAGGTTTGCTGTGTCTGTCAGCGTTGTGTCCAGAGCATGGAGGCGCTACCAGGAGACAGGCCAGTACATCAGGAGACGTGGAGGAGGCCGTAGGAGGGCAACAACCCAGCAGCAGGACCGCTACCTCCGCCTTTGTGCAAGGAGGAGCAGGAGGAGCACTGCCAGAGCCCTGCAAAATGACCTCCAGCAGGCCACAAATGTGCATGTGTCTGCTCAAATGGTCAGAAACAGACTCCATGAGGGTGGTATGAGGGCCAAACGTCCACAGGTGGGGGTTGTGCTTACAGAACAACACAGTGCAGGACGTTTGGCATTTGCCAGAGAACACCAAGATTGGCAAATTCGCCACTGGCGCCCTGTGCTCTTCACAGATGAAAGCAGGTTCACACTGAGCACATGTGACAGACGTGACAGAGTCTGGAGACGCCGTGGAGAACGTTCTGCTGCCTGCAACATCCTCCAGCATGACCGGTTTGGCGGTGGGTCAATCATGGTGTGGGGTGGCATTTCTTTGGGGGGCCGCACAGCCCTCCATGTGCTCGCCAGAGGTAGCGTGACTGCCATTAGGTACCGAGATGAGATCCTCAGACCCCTTGTGAGACTATATGCTGGTGCGGTTGGCCCTGGGTTCCTCCTAATGCAAGACAATGCTAGACCTCATGTGGCAGGAGTGTGTCAGCAGTTCCTGCAAGAGGAAGGCATTGATGCTATGGACTGGCCCGCCCGTTCCCCAGACCTGAATCCAATTGAGCACATCTGGGACATCATGTCTCGCTCCACCCACCAACGCCACGTTGCACCACAGACTGTCCAGGAGTTGGCGGATGCTTTAGTCCAGGTCTGGGAGGAGATCCCTCAGGAGACCATCCGCCACCTCATCAGGAGCATGCCCAGGCATTGTAGGGAGGTCATACAGGCACGTGGAGGCCACACACACTACTGAGCCTCATTTTTACTTGTTTTAAGGACATTACATCGAAGTTGGATCAGCCTGTAGTGTGGTTTTCCACTTTAATTTTGAGGGTGACTCCAAATCCAGACCTCCATGGGTTGATAAATTTGATTTCCATTGATAATTTTTGTGTGATTTTGTTGTCAGCACATTCAACTATGTAAAGAAAAAAGTATTTAATAAGATTATTTCATTCATTCAGATCTAGGATGTGTTGTTTAAGTGTTCCCTTTATTTTTTTGAGCAGTGTAGTATATCCCCTTGTGACCGACAAAACAAGAGACAGCAATTTTGAAATGTAGGAATATGCAATGAGCCGCACAGAACAATAATTATTTGATAGAATATGCATCACCGGAAAACAATGTTTCTCCCTGCTGAATGAGTGAATGTGGCTTTACCGGCTTTCTGAAGTAGAATATTGTCACGACTTCCGCCGAGGCTGCCTCCCCTCCTTGTTTGGGCAGGCTTCGGCGTTCGTCGTCACTGGCTTACTAACCACTGCCGCCCCAATTATCATCATCACATTTGTCTTGTCTTGTCAATCACACACACCTAGTTCTAATCCCCTCATTAGTCCGTGTATAAGTGTTCTCTCTGCCCCCTTGTCCTTGTGGGTGATTGTTTGAATGTGAGAGTAGTGTAGCTCGGTGGAGCTACTCGTACCATTTTGTTGCCAGGGTAGATATTTCCCCTGTGCCTATGTATTGTATGGAGATACCGTTACAGTGTATTGCCAGGGTAGATAGTTTCCCCTGTGCCTGTTTCGTTTATCGCTATTCTAGCGTATTTTAAGTAACGAAGGAATAAACTGTATTCGGTGATTACCCTCCTGCGCCTGACTCCTTCCATCACACTCATCACAGAATCACCCACCCGCTATGGAGTTAGCGGGAGAAGAGCGCATGCCTGGAGTCGTGGCACGAGTCCAGGAGCATTCCACGATGCTGGCCAGCTTGGGGGAAGCGATGGATCGGGTTCTTCAGGTCGTCCAACGCCTGGAGAGGAGAGGACCCGATCTGTCGAGACCAGCTCGCCAAACGGATCCAGCCACCTACACCCCAGCAACAGGAGGGATCCAGATATCCCGACCACGGGCGTTCGATGTGACGGCGGCGCTCTGCCAAGGATTCATCCTCCAACTGGAGCTTTACTTCTCCAGCATCAGGAGAGGGAGAAGGTGTCCGTCCTCGTTTCCTGCCTCTGTGGGAAAGCCCTGGAGTGGGCCAATGCGGTGTGGAACGAAGGAGGAGCCGCGTTGGAGGAGTTCGCTCGCCTTTTTCGGGCGGTCTTCGATCACCCGCCCGAGGGTCGAGAGGCGGGCGAGCGGCTGGTCCACCTAAGGCAGGGGACGAGGACCGCGCAGGACTTCGCGTTGGAGTTTCGGACTCTGGCAGCGGGGTCCAGGTGGAACGAGTAGGCCCTGATCGACCATTTCCGGTGCCATCTGCGGGAGGACGTCCGATGGGAGCTAGCCTGCCGGGACACCATGTTGTCCTTTATGAAACTGGTGGACATGGCCATTCGTTTGGACAACCTGCTGGCAGCCAGAGGACGTCCTGGTAGGGGTCTGCCCGTTTCCACCCCGGATGACTCGGATCCCGAGCTGCTGGAGCTGGGTGGAGCCGCCGTCCAAGAGAGCGGAGGAAGACAGCGACAGTGCCACTCTGGTGGCACGAAGGGACAGTACACCACACGTCGTAGTCAATGTTCTTTTGGGCCTGGAGGCGGAAGGCAGGGCACTCTCGCATCACCCCAAGTATCGAACACCCACACTTATTCAGAGCCCTCTGCTGCGCACTGTACCCTACCTATCCACTTTCCCGATCACATGGTAGTTCCCCAGTGTAAGACACTAGTCGATTCAGGCACAGCTGGGAACTTTATGGACAGGGCATTCGCACGCCGTCAAGGCATTTCATTGGTTCCCCTATCCATTCCACTCCCCATCCGAGCACTTGATAGTCGACCATTAGGGTCCGGGTTTGTAACGGAAGTCACTATACCAGTCACCATGATCACCCAGGAGACACATTGTGAGCAGGTAATTTTTTCCATTATTGAGTCTCCTGCTTTCCCTGTGGTATTAGGTTAATCTTGGCTAGCACTCCACAACCCCACCTTCTCATGGCCACAGAGGGCTCTCACAGGGTGGTCGCGAGAGTGTCAGGGTAGGTGTCTAGGTGTTTCCATTGGTGCAACCACGGTGGAAAGTCCAGACGGTACCTCCACCGTGCACATTCCCCCTGAATACCTCTATTTGGTGCACACGTTTTCCAAGACGCGTGCGACTAAATTACCACCTCATCGGGCGGGGGATTGCGCGATAAACCTTCGGGTAGACGTGGACCTCCCAGGAGTCATGTGTACCCCCTGTCACAGGCTGAAACGGAGGCTATGGAAACATACGTCACCGAGTCCCTGGGCCAGGGGTATATACGTCCCTCCACTTCACCCGCCTCCTTGAATTTCTTCTTTGTGAAGAAGAAAGACGGCGGTCTGCGCCCGTGCATTGATTATTGATCACTGAACAAGGAGACGATTAGATTTAGTTATCCTCTCCCCCTCATTCCTTCAGTGATTGAGTCAATGCATGGGGCGCGCTTCTTCACTAAGCTAGATCTCAGGAGTGCATACAACCTGGTGCGTGTTCGGGAGAGGGATGAGTGGAAGACAGCATTCAGCACAACCAAGGGGCATTATGAATACCTGGTGATGCCCTACGGTTTGATGAATGCTCCATCCGTCTTCCAGTCCTTTGTGAACGAGGTGTTTCGGGACATGCTTGGTCACGGTGTGGTGGTCTACATCGATGACATCCTGGTGTATTACGCTACGCGCGCCGAGCATGTGTCCCTGGTTCGCAAAGTGCTGGCCCGACTGTTGGAGAATGACCTTTATGCCAAGGCAGAGAAGTGTATGTTTTTCTAGCAGTCCGTCTCCTTCCTCGGATACCGCATTACCACCTCAGGTGTGGAGATGGAGGGAGATCGCATTTCAGCCATGCGTAATTGGCCGACTCCAACCACGGTTAAGGAGGTGCAGTGCTTCCTTGGCTTTGCCAACTACTATCGGAGGTTTGGCAAGGTTGCAGCTCCCATTACATCCCTGTTGAAGGGTGGGCCGTCCCGGCTCCGCTGGTCTGCTGAGGCTGACCTGGCCTTCTGGAGACTGCGGGGTCTGTTCACCTCAGCCCTGGTACTGGCCCACCCCGATCCATTACTACCGTCCGTAGTGGAGGTGGATGTGTCCGAGGTAGGGATAGGTGCTGTCCTGTCCCAACGCTCGGGCACGCCGGAGTACATCCGGGCAGCGAGGAGGCTGAATCCTCGCCAGTCCAGATGGGCCCTATTCTTCACCCGGTTTGATTTTACACTGTCATACATTCCGGGTACGAAGTACGTGAAGGCAGACGCACTGTCCCGGCTGTATGACACAGAGGAGAGGCCCAGAGACAACACCCCCATACTCCCGGCCTCCTGCATTGTGGTGCCGGTAGTATGGGCGATGGACGGATATAGAGCAGGCATTACGCACAGATCCATCTCCACCTCAGTGTCCAGCTGGGCTGAGGTACGTGCCTGCTCTTATCCGTGATCGTCTGATCTTCTGTGCACACACATCACCCTCCTCTGGTCACCCAGGTATCGGTCGTACAGTGCGCTGCTTGTTCGGTAAGTTCTGGTGGCCTACCTTGGCTAAGGATGTGAGGGAGTATGTCTCCTCCTGCGCCCAGAGTAAGGCACCTAGGCACCTCCCAGCGGGTAAGTTACAACCTTTACCAGTTCCACAACGACCATGTTCTCTCCTTAGTATTGATCTTTTGACTGATCTTCCCCTCTCCCAAGGTAACACCACCATCCTGGTCATTGTGGACCGCTTTTCCAAGTCCTGCCGCCTCCTTCCTCTGCCCGGTCTCCCCACGGCCCTTCAGACTGCGGAGGCCCTGTTAACTCCCGTCTTCCGGCACTACGGGGTGCCAGAGGATATAGTGTCCGACCGAGGTCCCCAGTTCACATCCAAGGTTTGGAAGGCGTTCATGGAACGTCTGGGGTTCTCGGTCAGCCTGACCTCTGGGTTCCACCCTGAGTCAAATGGGCAGGTGGAACGGGTAAATCAGGATGTGGGTAGGTTCCTGCGGTCCTACTGCCAGGACCGGCCGGGGGAGTGGTCGGTATTCTTGCTATGGGCAGAATATGCCCAGAACTCTCTCCGCCACTCCTCTACTAACCTAACACCATTCCAATGTGTTTTAGGTTACCAACCGTCGCACCAGAGCCAGACCGAGGCTCCTGCGGTGGATGACTGGACGCTGCCCACGTTCACCTCCAGCGCGCCGTGCGTCGTCAGAAGGCGAACGCTGACCGTCACCGCAGTGAGGCCCGGTCTTCGTACCAGGGGATCAGGTCTGGCTCTCGACCCGGAATCTGCCCCTCCGCCTGCCCTGCTGGAAGCTGAGCCCGCAGTTTGTGGGGCCGTTCAAAGTCCTGAAGAGAATCAACGAGGTCACGTATAGGTTGTTACTTCCCCCTGATTACCGTTTTAACCCCTCGTTTCATGTGTCTCTCCTCAGGCCGGTGGTGGTTGGTCCGCTCCAGGAGTCTGAGGTGCAGAAGGTTCCTCCACCTCCTCTGGACATCAAGGGGGCCCCGGCGTACTCTGTCCATTCCATCCTGGATTCGAGGCGTCGGGTGGGTGGCGTTCAGTACCTCATGGAGTGGGAGGGGTACGGTCCGGAGGAACGGTGCTGGGTCCGGTAAGGGATATCCTCGATCCCTCCCTGTTGCGGGATTTCCACCGTCGCCATCCGGCTCGCCCTGCTCCACGTCCTCCTGGCCGTCCCCGGGTCGGCACGCTGCTGGAGCTGCGCGTCAAGGGGGGGGGGGGGGGGTACTGTCACGACTTTCGCAGAGGCTGCCTCCCATCCTTGTTTGGGCAGGCTTCGGCGTTCGTCGTCACCGGCCTACTAACCACTGCCGCCCCAATTATCATCATCACATTTGTCTTGTCTTGTCAATCACACACACCTGGTTCTAATCCCCTCATTAGTCCGTGTATAAGTGTTCTCTCTGCCCCCTTGTCCTTGTGGGTGATTGTTTGAATGTGAGAGTAGTGTAGCTACTCGTACCATTTGTTGCCAGGGTAGATATTTCCCCTGTGCCTATGTATTGTATGGAGATACCGTTACAGTGTATTGCCAGGGTAGATAGTTTCCCCTGTGCCTGTTTCGTTTGTCGCTATTCCAGCGTGTTTTGTGTAACGAAGGAATAAACTCTGTATTCAGTGAATACCCTCCTGCGCCTGACTCCTTCCATCACACTCATCACAAATATGCTAAGATACGACATTATACAGACATTGTAAAGACTTTTATACATTTCAAACATCAATATGCCTCTATCAGAGGTCAAATGTCATATTATTAATGTTATTTCATGTTGAAAGATTCTTCACATGTTCACAGAAGTCAGATGGGCGTGAGCATATGTTATATATTCATTAGTGTGTAGGCGTATTGGATTATTTTATGTACAGTATCTCACAAAAGTGAGTACACCCCTCACATTTTTGTAAATATTTGAGTATATCTTTTCATGTGACAACACTGAAGAAATGACACTTTGCTACAATGTAAAGTAGTGAGTGTACAGCTTGTATAACAGTGTAAATTTGCTGTCCCCTCAAAATAACTAAACACACAGCTATTAATGTCTAAACCGCTGGCAACAAATGTGAGTACACCTCTAAGTGAAAATGTCCAAATTGGGCCCAATTAGCCATTTTCCCTCCCCGGTGTCATGTGACTCGTTAGTGTTACAAGGTCTCAGGTGTGAATGGGGAGCAGGTGTGTTAAATTTGGTGTCACACTCCCTCATACTGGTCACTGGAAGTTCAACATGGCACCTCATGGCAAAGAACTCTATGAGGATCTGAAAAAAATAATTGTTGCTCTACATAAAGATGGCCTGGGCTATAAGAAGATTGCCAAGACCCTGAAACTGAGCTGCAGCACGGTGTCCAAGACCATACAGCGGTTTAACAGGACAGGTTCCACTCAGAACAAGCCTCGCCATAGTCAACCAAAGAAGTTGAGTGCACGTGCTCAGCGTCATATCTAGAGGTTGTCTTTGGGAAATGGACGTATGAGTGCTGCCAGCATTGCTGCAGAGGTTGAAGGGGAGGGGGTAAGCGTGTCAGTGCTCAGACCATACGCCGCACACTGCATCAAATTGGTCTGCATGGCTGTCGTCCCAGAAGGAAGCCTCTTCTAAAGATGATGCACAAGAAAGCCCGCAAACAGTTTGCTGAAGACAAGCAGACTAAGGACATGGATTACTGGAACCATGTCCTGTGGTCTGATGAGACCAAGATAAACTTATTTGGTTCAGATGGTGTCAAGCGTGTGTGGCGGCAACCAGGTGAGAAGTACAAAGACAAGTGTGTCTTGCCTACAGTCAAGCATGGTGGTGGGAGTGTCATGGTCTGGGGCGGCATGAGTGCTGCCGGCACTGGGAGCTACAGTTCATTGAGGGAACCATGAATGCTAACATGTACTGTGACATATTGAAGCAGAGCATGATCCCCTCCCTTCGGAGACTGGGCCGCAGGGCAGTATTCCAACATGATAACGACCCCAAACACACCTCCAAGACTACCACTGCCTTGCTAAAGAAGCTGAGGGTAAAGGTGATGGACTGGCCAAGCATGTCTCCAGACCTAAACCCTATTGAGCATCTGTGGGGCATCCTCAAACGGAAGGTGGAGGAGTGCAAGGTCTCTAACATCCACCAGCTCCGTGATGTCGTCATGGAGGAGTGGAAGAGGACTCTGAGCTCTGGTGAACTCCATGCCCAAGAGGGTTAAGGCAGTGCTTTTAAATTATGGTGGCCACACAAAATATTGACACTTTGGGTCCAATTTGGACATTTTCACTTAGGGGTGTACTCACTTTTGTTGCAAGCGGTTTAGACATTAATGGCTGTGTGTTGTGTTATTTTGAGGGGACAGCACATTTACACTGTTATACAAGCTGTACACTCACTACTTTACATTGTAGCAAAGTGTCATTTCTTCAGTGTTGTCACATGAAAAGATATACTCAAATATTTACAAAAATGTGAGGGGTGTACTCACTTTTTTGAGATACTGTATATATTTCTATATGTGAGTTCAAAAGGTGTATGTATGTGTGGTGGATAGGGCTGTTAATTAGATCCGTTGAATGTACTGTAGGCCTATATTCTTTGTTGCTTTGTAGAGATTAGTTTGACCGTTGGATATACAGCACCAGTCCAAAGTTTGGACACACCTACTCATTCAAGGGTTTTTCTTTATTTTTAGTATTTTCCACATAGTAGAATAATAGTGAAGACATCAAAACTATTAAATAACACATTTAGAATCATGTAGTAACCAAAAAAGTGTTAAACAAATCAAAATATATTTGAGATTTGAGATTCTTCAAACTAGCCACCCTTTGCCTTGATGACAGCTTTGCACACTCTTGGCATTCTCTCAACCAGCTTCACCTGAAACGCTTTTCCAACAGTCTTGAAGGAGTTCCCACATATGCTGAGCACTTGTTGGCTGCTTTTCCTTCACTCTGTGGTCCAACTCATCCCAAACCATCTCAATTGGGTTGAGGTTGGGTGATTGTGGAGGCCAGGTCATCTGATGCAGCACTCCATCACTCTCCTTGTTGGTCAAATAGCTCTTACACAGCCTGGAGGTGTGTTGGGACATTGTCCTGTTGAAAAACAAATAATAGTCCCACTAAGCGCAAACTAGATGGGATGGCGTATCGCTGCAGATAGTTGTGGTAGTCATGCTGGTTAAGTGTGCCTTGAATTCTAAACAAGTCACTGACAGTGTCACCAGCAAAGCACCCCCACACCCCCACACCTCCTCCTCAATGCTTCACAGTGGGAAACACACATGCAGAGATCATCCGTTCACCTACTCAGCGTCTCACAAAGACACGGCGGTTGGAACCAAAAATCTCAAATTTGGACTCATCAGACCAATGGACAGATTTCCACAAGTCTAATGTCCATTGCTCATGTTTCTTGGCCCAAGCAAGTCTCTTCTTGTTATTGGTTTCCTTTCGTAGTGGTTTCTTTGCAGCAATTCGACCATGAAGGCCTGATTCACGCAGTCTCCTCTGAACAGTTGATGTTGAGATGTGTCTGTTACTTCAACTCTGTGAAGCATTTATTTGGGCTGTAACCTGAGGTGCAGTTAACTCTAATGAACTTATCCACTGCAGCAGAGGTAGCTCTGGGTCTTCCTTTCCTGTGGCGGTCCTCATGAGAGCTAGTTTCATCGTAGCACTTGATGGTATTTGCGACTGCACTTCAAGAAACCTTCATGTCTTAAAGTAATGACGGACTGCTTATTTGAGCTGTTCTTGCCATAATATGGACTTGGTCTTTTACCAAATAGGGCTATCTTCTGTATACCATCCCTACCTTGTCACAACACAACTGATTGGCTCAAACGCATTAAGGAGGAAAGAAATTCCACAAATTAACTTTTAACAAGGCACACCTGTTAATTTAAATGCATTCCAGGTGACTACCTCATGAAGCTGGTTGAGAGAATGCCAAGAGTGTGCAAAGATGTCATCAAGGCAAAGGGTGGCTACTTTGAAGAAACTCAAATATAAAATATATTTTGATTTGTTTAACACTTTTTTGGTTACTACATGATTCCATATGTGTTATTTCATAGTTTGATGTCTTCACTATTATTCTACAATGTAGAAAATAGTAAAAATAAAGAAAAACCCTGGAATGAGTAGGTGTGTCCAAACTGGTACTGTATCTCCCAGGAGCCATCTGACCTAGTGTAGGCTACATAGTGTGATGCACAGAGAATGGCAAAGGCGTGAATGACTAATTGACAAAAAAACACTGTGGGAATTGTTCATGATGTATGTCTTCATGAACCAGGACATGACATTAAATCATTAAACAAGGGCCTAATTTATATGCATTAGCTATAAAAGTAATGCATTTACTTCTAAAGATTAGTGTAAATACTGTTTTACCTTTTATGATTATGTAACCTCTTGAAAATGACAGCTGCAAACTTTGTACTGGTGTCTTATCTTATATACACTGTATAATCCTTTATAGAGTAGAGTTAGACCAGACTGGGTCGTTCACTGTCCCTTACTTTAACAGTGCTTTAAGAGAGGCCCCAGTGCCTAGTTTAGATATGTACTATGGCCATTCGTGTCGCTTCCGACTTCTGAGTAAATGTCCGATATCTAAAATGGGTGAACATAAAAACAAATCAGCATGAAGCAAACCTGCTAATGGGTAATGGGGAAAACAAACTAAACAAATAGAAAGACCATCATTATTGGATAACATTTTAAGAACTATAGACACTAAAATAAAAGCTTTTTTTTCAGTATAGAAATGTAGATGGATTCCACAAATACACATAAACAGTGAATACACGCACAAGTACATACACACGAATGCACACGCACGCACACACACATACACACACACACACACACACACACACACACACACACACACACACACACACACACACACACACACACACACACACACACACAAACACACACACACACACACACACTAACAAACCCAGCAAAAGGCAGCCTTATTTTTGCTTTTCCACAGCTACTTTACTTTGCCTTGAAATGTTTTCCTTTCAAAGCAGCAGTGGCAGCGGCAGCAGCATGTCAGCGCGTTTGACAGCTGAGAGGACGATATGTTTACACCGCTGCCTCCCTCTAGGTCAGTAATCTGCTGGAAGAAAGTCCAAAATACTCCCTGGAAGTAGCAGTCAGTGTCAACCTAACATAGCAGGTGTAAAAGAATACGCCTGAGCGGAGTCCCCACATCCGTTTTTCAGCTGAAAATATATATATTTGAATTAGTTGTATCCCTGAAAACCGGATACATCCGGTTGTTGGCAACTCCACTAAGGGTGGTGTCAGCCAAGAAACAAACCCAACACACTGACTACACATAGAATACGTTTGTCTTTAAAACATAATGATGGTGAGAAATGGTTCCCCTTTGGGGATGACTGGGGATTGCTGTGATTGTTGATTGATGCATTCTGTTGCTTTATTGGACAAATGAGCAATACATTCTCCATGTTCTATATGTATATTTTATACAGCCATCAGTCATATTTAAAAAGAGGACTCTGAGATGTTAAAAAAAACAACGAAGCAGTCAGCCCGCCCACTTTCTTTGGAAAATCATTCATTTAAAAGTTCAAAAGATGTAACAATCCCAGATTTTTTTTTTGTAGAGAAAGGAGAGCAGGATCCTCTGTCTATGGCTGTCAGTGTTTCTTAATGTTATGTCTATCAATGCTATGTTTCTTCTCCTATGAGCTCATCACAACATGGCCAAAAGAAAACAGTGATGATTTAAAAATGCCAGGAGAATAGTTCTGGGGTTTCATGTATGATGGATGAGGCATGGCACAAGATAAAGAGAGGAAAGACAGATTTTCTGTTCAGTGGATTACAGAGGGTCATTCAAGACTGTTCTACCCTCACTGCATCCCAAATAGCACAATTTTCCCTATATAGTGCACTACCTTTGACCAGAGCGGGCCCTAGGTCAAAAGCAGTGTACTATATAGGGAATAGGGTGCCATTTTGGACGTAACCCCTCTCTGTATAAGCTTCAGTGCTGGGACGCCAGCTCCCTGTTTCCACCATCCGTCACACTGGAAAGCAGTTCTAAAACGACAGGCTTCGCCACATGAAATTTCGGCACACTCCATCAAGTCCCTCTCTTCACCACCAGAACAATTTGTCTGCTATGTTTAGAGAAGTTGCCTCTAATTTCCACAGAGAAGTCCAGTGAGTGTGAAACCCAAGGGGGTTTGAACCTCAGTACCATACTTAGACAGGCTGGCAGTGAGTAGTCAGTCACACACACAGCCAACCAACCAACTCACCTGTTACACCAGTCTCAGTCCTGTCACATTTTTCATGTACAATCACTCATTTATCATTCACACACAGACAGACCTCAGAAAACTGTGTACAACATAGACAAACCATGCAGAAAGACTCCCTAGGGTCCAGTTCTCATCACACTGCCTGGTTTATTGATGATTGGATTTGGAGTGAGTGGGAGACTTTCTCCCGTCAAGTGGAAGGAAGCCATGCGTCTTGTCATGCCCTTGATTAACAATTTAGTTGCTTTTCAAGTTATTCCAGAGTACTTCTAGGAAGCCATATATACTGTAGTATACAGTGGAGGGCCTGCAACTTTGCCAGTGGGGGGGCCATTGGGCCAGATAGGCCATTGAAGTGTTGCTAACTGGGTAAAAAAACACTTATTCAGTCCATACATTGGCATGTTTACGCACTACAGTCTTTCTTGTTCCTGTTTACTTTCTCTGTGTATAATATTGATGTAAATGAAAGATAAGTAGCATCGAAGAACCGTGTTTTGTTCTTTTGGGATTTCTCAGTTTCGTCATATTTGTATAAATGCAGTAATACAGCAAAGCATGTCTCAGTGAATACATTTAATTGGTTGCTCATGCTCTAATGTGGATTTAATAACATGCAATAAGGCACGGCCCAGAAACGGCAAACAAAACCAAACAAACATGCAGCGATGACATGCA
The DNA here is from genome assembly GCF_964263955.1 of Coregonus lavaretus. Lineage (NCBI taxonomy): Eukaryota > Metazoa > Chordata > Actinopteri > Salmoniformes > Salmonidae > Coregonus > Coregonus lavaretus. Next base: position 13,014,235 of record NC_139994.1, read on the forward strand.
CACATGCCGAAGAGGACAGCGAGGACTATGCGAATCCTGGTTATGTTCTTCTTCTTCTATTTCATACAAATTGGGATAGGGTGTGAAAATCCAAATTGGTGTCGAAAAGGCTGCATTGCTCAAAAGCACTGTTTTGATGGGAGCTTTTTCGCAATGGCCCTAACATTAAATATGACAGATCATTTTCCTTGCAGACCGTTTATAAAATCCTGTAAATGCAAATATGTTGTTGTGCAACAATACATTGCACTTACCTTGAGCAAGGCACTTAACCCTAATTGCTCCTGTAAGGCGCTCTGGATAAGGGCATCTGCTAAATTACTTAAAATGTACATGTTAATAGACATATGTTTTGTTGAAATGCACATACTAGTCTTTGTGGCAGATACGAAATCAACCTGTGTAGACAGCTAAACCACTCACATTCGGCTTTTCAAATATATTTTGAATAAGCAAAGCTCCATCTTCCTGACATATATAAAAATACAAATAAATACAAATATACAACTTGACCTGTATCATAACTTAGTTACACATAGAGTCAGTTGAACATGTTGTCTTTTGAGACTTTGCACAGTATTAGTGGTGCAAGCTCTTCAAGTAGACAAAAACAAATCTGTCCATTCGTGAAGTGCCTTTGTTCAGTGTAGATGGACAAATCAGTATGATAGAAAATGTGGACAACATTAATTGCATGGACAGTGTCAAGTACACAGACTGAACAAAACTGTTTCAGGTCAACAAAATGCTTCATAAGAATACAATGAAACATTCATTCATGCATTCATAAAACATCAAATTAAGAGCATTCCATATTTTTGCTAACATTGAAATGCCCTTGAGCATACCTAGCTCATCATGACAGATAACCATTCCCCAAGACATGTCGGTCAAATCAGGAGTGTCACTGTGTCACACCTACTCCCACTCCCCCGCTCCAGCGCTTGACGTCGTCGGTCTACTAACCATCAGTCCTGCTCCCCATCGTTACGCACACCTGGACCTCGTCATCACCTTGATTACTCTCCTTTTATTTATCCCTCAGTAGCCTCAGTCATCAGGCAGTATTGGTTTTGGTAATGTTCAGTACGCTTCTCCTGTTTTGTTAATCTGCCTTATTCTTATCATTAAACTCACCTTCTGCACCTGCTTCCTGACTCCCAGTTACACACTGACTAGATATTTGGTGTTATCTAGGTCTTTAATTAAAAACCCTGCAGCCGTCAATAATTTGCACTTTGTTCCTCAGGATTCCATCAATTTAAGATGCTTCCCAAGTCAGAGGTTTTTTGTTTTTTTACCTGCCAGAGTTGGCCCACGGATTCAATAATAAGGGAAATTGCATCGACTACCCACTTTGAGGAGTGGAAAGCATCCCTAATATCAGATAATTCAAATCAATATTACATATGCTACACCTTGGAACAGGCTTTAAGCGATATCGACACACGTGCACTGTAGCACAGGAGGGCCAGAGCTCAAGAGTGCATTATTCACCAGAACACTATTAAGATTAATTCATTTATCATTTATCTTCCTATCCACGCAAACACATATAGCTAACGTGACTCAAGCATGTCTGTTTATTAACTCTGTCGTCTTTGACACACGCATGACTTGGTACTACCACAGCTGAGCTTTGGGTTCATTGTGAGGTCATGTCACGTTAATATAGTGATATACCGTGCTAAAATACAGTTGGATTATACTGTAACACCGATGGTCACGACAAAACCACTAAATTATTGCATTGTAACCTAGGATGCTGCTGAGGGTACTTATTGTTTAATACAGAGAATGTCCTTGTAATACAGCCAATGCCCTCATAATACAATTGATACACAAACAACATGGGTGATTCACACAGAGTAATAAATAATCTAAGCTTGCTTTGATTGATTTTGCACATCTCTCTTAATTCAGCCTAAGGGTCTGCAAATTAGGAACAGTGGCTTCACCTGGCTAGTCAGCCATAGTGACCTAATCATCAAATAGAATGTGTGTTATTGTTTTTGGAATATCTTCTTGATGGCATGAAGCCAATAAATTGTGTTTTGGATGGAGCTGTAACTCCAGGATTGCACACCAACTCAGTGGCCTTCTGGTTACTGTACACCCTGAGATTAGGAGGTTGTGGGTTTGATCCCCGGTTGAGTCATACCAAAGACTCTTAAAATGGGGTCAGATGCCTCTCTTCTTGGCACTCAGCATTAAGGAGATGGATTTGGGATAAGGCCCTGCGATAGACTAGTGTCCTGTCCAGGGGGTGTACTCTCTGCTGCCAGATGGGCTGTTCTGGCTCGAACAAGGTTACCTTTATCCTCCAGGATTGCACAGTGCACATATGCCTCATCATTATTGATACAGCACAAGGCCATTGGTTATTGATTCAAGGCATGATGGGTGGGTTGGGTGGGTTGGGGGACTGATCGTGCATTCAACAGGTTACGATGTCCAAACAAAGCAATGACCAAATTATTGAAAACATGAAACACATCGACAAACAAACACGTACAAGCACGCACGGAAATCACAGATTTACCATAACAGAGTAACAAAGGGTAGACTCACAGATAGAAAACTTGTTGCTGTTGTCTTTTCCTGGGAATAATTTTACTCCTCTAGATTTAAAGTCTACAGACCTTTTCACTAGTTAAAGGGAAAACAAAAACATGAAATCAGGTGAAACAGGTTCCAAATAAACCGATCAGCATTGAAAACCAAGAAACCCATCCTCCAAGCTTATGAAGAAGAGCTCAAATCATAGCAGCAGCAGGTAACAACAAAGAAGAAGGTGCAGAAATAAAATAGCCAAGCTAAAAGGAAGAGAAAAAAAGAAGAGGAGAAGAAGAAAGATATTAATATCTAAGTAGCCTACAGGGCTTCTGTTCATTTGTCAGCCTTGAAATGATTGGGGGGTTTTGTAGGACGGCAGACCAGAGTAGAGTAGAGCAGCCAATATGGATCAGCCTTTAGCCACAATCCTCAGAGGATTCTTTAGGGCAGAGGAGGCTGTCAAGGTTTTCTTTGCAACAGAATGGCCGATTTGTTACGCCGCAGAATGACACGTTGGGACATGACAGTGCAGACGTCCACTCACATACACACACGTACATACACACACTGCCCCTGAGCAAAATATGGATTTTCAGGTGTTGTTCTGGAGGTTTTCATCACTATTTCATCTAAATTTAGACCATAATATCTCAGTTGAACAGAAGCCCTGTGAGGAATGACGAGCGTAATAATAATAATAATAATAATAATAATAATAATAATAATAATAATAATAATAATAATAATAATAACAACGAAATCACATTCAACATGTGTGTAAAAACATCATGATAAATGTTTTATTTTCTGTTTTCCAAATCAATATGCGTTCAAAAACCCAAAACATCAATCATTACATATTTAACACTTTTGTTAAAAAGTACCCATGGATTCACTGTCAGATATAACATGGGATGATGAAGGATTATATTAGGATATGGAAAAAAGGTGGGAAAAGAAGCATGTAGCATTGTGTAAGGCTGTGGAGGTGCTCCCTCTCTCTTCCTCTCTCTCTTCTCTCTCTCTCTCTCTCTCTCTCTCTCTCTCTCTCTCTCTCTCTCTCTCTCTCTCTCTCTCTCTCTCTCTCTCTCTCTCTCTCTCTCTCTCTCTCTCTCCCCTCTCCCCTTTCATGGTTCCGTAGTTCAGGACAACCCTCACAGCCTCACACATTTAGCACAGAAGGGTACACTAGCACATTGACATTGGCTTCACTGATTCAGCTTGTCCTTAAAAAATATGACAATCTTTTTTTTTTTTTTTTTTGAGCTTAGTCATTCTTAACATCTTGATCCAAAGATGAAGTCTGGGGTGAAACTCATTATGATCTGTTCATTCCTGTTTGACTGAATGACAGAATGAGAGGCGCAACGGTTTTTGACAACTGCCAGTTGTCCTCCAAGATATTGACATAGATAGGCTGAGATAGAAAAGGTTTGCCCACCCTTACACGCAGGCTAGCATTTTTCATCATGAATCTTGTTCTGGAGGCTCTGAGTGACTAGCTGGCACAGCCACAAAGTCATAAAAGTCATTAAACCTAACCCTAATCTTAACCCTAACCTTAACCACACTGCTAACCCCAATGCCTAACCCTAACATTAAATTAAGACCAAAAAGCTCATTTTTACAACATACCCATTTTGACTTTGCAGCTGGCCAACCTAGCGGAAATCGCTCAATTCTGCCTCAAGGACAAGAATCATCCCAATAAAGTCAACCTGCCCCTTACACTGGGAAAGATTGCATTAAAATCATCATCTTAGAGTTTCAGACATCAAAGGTTGTGTCATTCCAATTATGAGCAGACCAACTTGTGAGGAAAAAGTGTTCAACGCCTAGTTTTTATTTAAATTTCAACGTGAAATAAACCGTCTCCATGTCATTGGATTTATGTAAAAAGTTGGGTGAAAAAAAGAGGAAATGCCTTTACGTTGGTGACTTTTTGCAATTCCAATCAGTTTTCCATGTTGATTCAACATTATCACACAGATTTATATTTTTTTATGACGTGGAAACAATGTTGATTTAACCAGTTTTTGTTCAATGGGAAGCTACTGTACAGTATGCTTCAAAGCTTCGCAGGCCTGTGGTTTCCTGCTACTATTTGCTTAGATGTTACATTCTCACTTGAAACTCTTCAAAAGTCCAAAGTCCCCAAAAGTACCTCATGTCAGATACAGTGTGTACAGCTGAGAATAACAGAAAATCAGTCAAGCTGGTATTATCACATATTCAGTTAGAGTGGACAGTACCTCTCCGTACAAGCAGTGCCCAACATGAATAATGGCACAGATGATGAACTCTTTTAATAATGACATGTAATCGACTTGCTTAATTATAGTTAATCTGTGAGGGATCTGCCTCTTAATTTACGGGTGACACTTCGATGGTCACCGATGAGCACCACTTGAGCAGCATCATTTGCCATGCCTTAATGTCCTTTATTGGGATATGCTTAATTTGCTTTGCGATAAATCAGCCGATGAGTTTCTTTGTGCTGATACAGTATGTAAACTATGTAAGGCTGCGTTTACACAGTTAGTCCAAATTCTGATATTTTTTCCACTAATTGGTCTTTTGACCAATCACGTCAGCTCTTTTCACATCATATCTTTTTCAGAACTGATCTGATTGGTCAAAAGACCAATTCAAACGCAGCCTTAAAGACCCAAGGCATTCCTCAGGCACTATGTAGGATTGACAAATGGCACCTTCAGTCTGAGCTCTTATTAACCAAACCTGAATGTTTTATTACTCCCATTTTATAGCCCTCTGGTCAGCTTTCTTTCATGAATAAATAAAGCCCAAAATGATACATTGATTCCCATGCTGTGCCAGAAGAAGCTAAATTCTGTCATTCTAATTTAGCAAATAAAAATGCAGGCTGATTCCAAGACAATGGGTACCTATAATATCATAGAGCAGTGGTTCCCAACCTTTTTCGGTTACTGTACCACCAACTGATTTTTACTCTGCCCGTAGTACACTTGAAATACCCCCTCATGTGCATTTTACCAGTAGGCCTATGGTCTCATGAGTCTTCTCAAGTACCCCCTGTGGATAAGCCAAGTACCCCTAGGGGTCCTAGTACTCCTGGTTGGGAACCACTGTCATAGAGCATATATTTAATCAACCATGTGTTTGAGGAATCTATTTTCCACTTGTTTTGTGCTATTTTGACTATAGTGGGGATTTATGAGAATAGTAATCGTGGTCCTCTGTAGCTCAGCTGGTAGAGCACGGCGCTTGTAACGCCAAGGTAGTGGGTTCGATCCCCGGGACCACCCATACACAAAAATGTATGCACGCATGACTGTAAGTCGCTTTGGATAAAAGCGTCTGCTAAATGGCATATTATTAATTAAAAATGATTTTAAGTTTTTGGAATCTTGCACTCTGTTCTATACTGTACTATAATCTTGCGGTCTGTACTACACTATAGCTGGGTGAGACAGAAATAAGTACAGAGAATTCTGCTGTAGCCTGGCAACATAGGATTCAATATCTCATTCTGCCTTGCCTAAAGGCCACAGGTTAAAGGGCCAATAAAGCCACGTTAGTGTTGTAGGAACATAACTGAACTAGGGTAGTGAGAGGTGGGTTAAAAGAACATAATTGAACTAGGGTAGTGAGTGGAGGTAGTTTAATGGTGTAAGGGCTAGGTTAGGCCTTGAGGCAAAGCAAATGGTATTTACAATCTGTCCAGTCCAAACTTACAATGTCATTACATTGGTGTAGTCGTCTATAAAATACATCCTCTAGACACTGGACACACATTCCACCATGTCTAACTGGCTAGCTGTTAGAAAACCCTTCAATGTAAAAAGGTTACAGAAACAGGACTTAGAGTAAACTACAACTAGTATGGCAGAATTATCTGCCCATAAAATTGAGGAGAAAATGCTAGCACTTGGAGCATGGAGTTAAGTGGACAAAGCAAGTTCAAGTTGAAATTGGTGCCCTATAACAACTTAAAGATTTATCCTTCTCTTATACCCTCTAGCTTATGGGGGCAGTGATATGCTTTATATAGGAACTATAAAACCTTTTATAGAAAATGTATTGTTCAGATTTATTACTTCCAAGATTTGTGCAGAATTATGGTTATTTATGTAGTTTCAGTTCTGCTAACTTCAGCAATCTAGCAATTTCCCCATGCACATTGTAACTCAAATATCAAAACGAAATCTCCAGAGACACTACAAAAACTGTTGACATCGTTGATAACATAATAAAAATGTGACCTGACAACATATTGCAAATTAAAGGCACAGTGCAGTCAAAAATGTGATTTTCCTGTGTTCTACATATATTTCCACACTATGAGGTTGGAATAATACTTTGAAATTGTGAAAATTATGATAATGCCCTTTTAGTGTAAAAGATGTTTGAAAAGACCGCCTGAAATAGCAGCCTGTTTTTGTGGGTAGGAGTTTTGGCCTTCCATGGTGACGCCACCATGCAGTTAATTATTTAATAGCCAAAAAGAACGAGAGTTCCAAACCTCTGCCAAAAACAGCTAATTTTCAGTTTTCCCCTCCCCACTCAGACAGTTTCCCCACCACTCCCAGACAGTCCTAGCAAAATTCTTGTTTGAGAAATTGCTCTTTGCTAAGAAGCTATTTTTGTTTCTTTTGGACCATTTTAATTTAAAACAATCTCAGTATGGTAAATAATTCTTACACAGAAAGGATTTGATATTGAGATAAAAATGTCTGCATTGGAACTTTAAGGTTTCATTCTGTATGACATACAATGTTTGGCTCAAGTGCTCTTTCATTTATATCATAGTAAATAAATAAAAACAATTGTGGATTCTCTGCTAAGCATCTGAGATGGGCACTCTAACTTACACTACATGGCCAAAGGTTTGTGGACACCCCTTCAAATGAGTGGATTTGGCTATTTCAGCCACACCCGTTGTAGACAGGTGTATCAAATCGAGCACACAGCCATGCAATCTCCATAGACAAACATTGGCAGTAGAATGGCCCGTACTGAAGAGCTCAGAGACTTTCAATTTGGTACCGTCATAGGATGCCACTTTTCCAACAAATCAGGTCTGGGGCTGTTTTTCATGGTTCGGGCTAGGCCCCTTAGTTCCAGTGAAGGGAAATCTTAACGCTACAGCATACAATCACATTCTAGACGATTCTGTGCTTCCAACTTTGTGGCAACAGTTTGGGGAAGGCCTTTCCTGTTTCAGCATGACAATGTCCCTTTGCACAAAGCGAGGTCCATACCGAAATGGTTTGTCGAGATCAGTGTGGAAGAACTTGACTGGCCTGCATAGAGCCCTGACCTCAACCCCATCGAACACCTTTGGGATAAATTGGAATGCCGACTGCGAGCCAGGCCTAATCGCCCAACATCAGTGCCCGACCTCACTAATGCTCTTGTGGCTGAATGCAAGCAAGTCCCGCAGCAATGTTCCAACATCTAGTGGAAAGCCTTCCCCGAAGAGTGGATGCTGTTAAAGCAGCAAAGGGGGGACCAACTCCATATTAATGCTCATGATTGTGGAATGAGATGTTCGACAAGTACATGTACTTTTGGCCATGTAGTGTATCTTGAAAGCGATAGCCATTAGATATTTTGGGGGACTATTAGAGTGATACTTTTCCTAAATGTATTGTCCGAGAGGGCAGGGAAGTGGATATGCAATATTTGGGTGAAATTAAGACCTGATTGAAGACTGAATCATACAAAGAGTCCAAAGAGTTTAATTCTAGGGTAAATTCTGGGATGAAATACTATCATTGAGCCCCATCTGGACCTTAGTGGATAGCATGGCTCTTAGCTACATTTGGGTTTCCTAATTTCTACCCTTGCTTATTTTTTTGCAGACAGTAATCCGCTCCAGAATGTTTGGACACCCAAGGTCAGGATCATTTGAACTGAAGGGTCTCGGCCATGAAATGCCAAATGTAACACATATGCATCACAGTTTAAGACTCAGTGTCACTTCAGTCATACCTTTAATGTCACAATGTCACACCTGTAGTGTTATCAACAACTGAAAAACAAATGTGAGGACAATCTTTGAGATGACAACGTTCAACCCTAAATTGTATTCTTATCTCCTCAGCGCCAGTCCTGGGGCATCTTATCCCTCTTCCATCATGTCAAGGATAGATTACTGTAATTGTACTCTGTCTGGCTTGTCAGATTATTCACTGGGCTAGAATCAGGCTAAGAGGTATTTGCAGGGTTGTTTGTTATCAGGGTGGTGAAGGAAAAGACAATGTGATGATCATATTTCATCTCCCTACTTAACCTGCTTCACTCAGTCAGCGAGTGGATCGGAGTGGGAGCGGCTTCGCTGCCTGTCACCCATAACCGTTGTGTGAACCGTCACTGATGACAGATTGGATAGACACTGTGCAGACCACCCTAACTGACAGTCCTCTGTGTCCAACAGGAGTAGGACAGACAGAGAAGACTGGATCGACACTCATCAATTCTGTAGTGGTACAATTCCAGATTAGAGAAAAGTGTTCAATCTTGTTAGTGTTAAACGCATATGTGTTAAAATAACAAATGTAAATGTATTTTACTAGTTCAATCTCAACACTACTACAGTGGATTAATAAACCACAAACATTTTGGTAATAATACATTAAGATGTGAAATAATGGTTCATTGTTATTGTTAATTATTGTTAACATATGTGCATCGGTTAATTGCAGAAACAGGTAAACCAAAGCTAGAAATATATTATAGTAAATCAAACAACAAAATAATTTCAGGTGTAAGACACCTCTTTCGTTTTGAGACAACAGCTCTGTTGCAGTTCAGTACATCAGCCAATGTCCATTCCAGGGTGTGACGATTGTCCTATGTCCTCAGTCACTTGATCTAAAGATACAGTTTATCTTATATGGTTAACCAAACCCTGCAAACGGTTAATGATTTGAGAAACCCATCTATTAATTGTATCTATGTGGGGTTAGCACCTTTATTGAATTGTGTGTGTATGATAATACAGTATTCAGACCCCTTGACCTTTTCCACATTTTGTTACGTCGTACAGCCTTATTCTAAAATTGATTAAATAATTAGTATTCCTCATCAATCTACACACAATACCCCATAATGACAAAGTGAAAAGAGGTTTTTTGAACTTTTTGCTAATGTATTAAATATAAAAACTGAAATACATTATTTACATAAGTATTCAGACCCTTCGCTATGAGACTCAAAATTGAGCTCAGGTGCATCTTGTTTCCATTGATCATCCTTGAGATGTTTTTACAACTTGATTGGAGTCAACCTGTGGTAAATTCAATTGATTGGAAAAGATTTGGAAAGGCACACACCTGTCTATATAAGGTCCCACAGTTGACAGTGCATGTCAGAGCAAAAACCAAGCCATGAGGTCTAAGGAATTGTCCGTAGAGCTCCGAGACAGGATTGTTTCGAGGCATAGATCTGGGGAAGGGTACCAAAACATTTCTGCAGCATTGAAGGTCCCCAAGAACACAGTGGCCTTCATCATTCTTAAATGGAAGAAATTTGGAACCACCAAGACTCTTCCTAGAGCTGGCCGCCCGGCCAAACTGAGCAATCGGGAGAGAAGGTCCTTGGTCAGGGAGGTGACCAAGAACCCGATGTCACTCTGACAGAGCTTCAGAGCTCCTCTGTGGAGATGGCAGAACCTTCCAGAAGGACAACCATCTCTGCAGCACTCCACCAATCAGGCCTTTATGGTAGAGTGGCCAGACGGAAGCAACTCCTCAGTGACAGCCTGCTTGGAGTTTGCCAAAAGGCACCTAAAGGACTCTCAGACCATGAGAAACAAGATTCTCTGGTCTGATGAAACCAAGATTGAACTCTTTGGCCTGAATGCCAAGCGTCACATCTGGAGGAAATCTGGCACCATCCCTACGGTGAAGCATGGTGGTGGTAGCATCATGTTGTGGGATGTTTTTCAGAGGCAGGGACTGGGAAACTAGTCAGGATCGAGGGAAAGATGAACAGAGCAAAGTACAGAGAGATCCTTGATAAAAACCTGCTCCAGAGCGCTCAGGACCTCAGACTGGGGCAAAGGTTCCCCTTCCAACAGGACAATGACCCTAAGCACACAGCCAAGGCAACACAGGAGTGGCTTCGGGACAAGTCTCTGAATGTCCATGAGTGGCCCAGCCAGAGCCCGGACTTGAACCCGATCTAACATCTCTGGAGAGACCTGAAAATAGTTGTGCAGTGACACTCCCCATCCAACCTGACAGAGCTTGAGAGAATCTGCAGAGAAGAATGGGAGAAACTCCCAAAATACAGGTGTGCCAAGCTTGTAGCATCAAACCCAAGAAGACTCAAGGCTGTAATCGCTGCCAAAGGTGTTTCAACAAAGTACTGAGTAAAGGGTCTGAATACTTATGTTTTTGCTTTGTTATGGTGAGGGGAAAAAAAAAAAATTCATCAATTTTAGAATAAGGCTGTAATATAATAAAATGTGGAAAAATTCAAGGGGTCTGAATACTTTCCGAATTCACTGTGTTTGTTAACGGAATATGTGTATATTCTAATGTGTGCATTTGAAAGTTAATTGACATCATGATATGGCTGTCTCTCATTGGTCAGATGCTTCATGGGAGCGCTATTTAAACTCATGTCTTTTCATTGTTTGGTAGACAGATACCAGTAACAGGTTGGCATGCTGCCGGATTGTCAGGCATTTTTGAAGCCTTGGGTTTTCTTTTGAGTACTCTAAACTAAGAGTTTATCCAGTTAAGTTTATTAGCACTATCTTTTTGTTCATCAGCCTGTTTGTTATTTTTGTTGTAAATATTTGTTCAGTCGCCTGCATTATTCCTCACTTCCAAATAAAAGCTTCACCCTGGGCCGAAAAAATGCTCTCATTGTCTTGTTATTGTTGAAATCTAACCGCATGGGCTAACCTCACACACCTTTGGATGACCTTGTTCTCAAAGACACATTTTATGAGTGCTATGAGTTCAGATGAGAGCCATACTAAACCTAATGGCACCATTGAAATACATTTCTCTCCTGGGTGTATTTATGGTTAAAGTTAAAGCAAAGATCAGCATTATAAATGGTGAGCACACAGTGTGACATCATTCTCTGTGAGAATGACAATTTTGAAAGAGGTGCTGGCAACTGCCCTCATTTATAAAAATGTTGATGTTTGGGATGTTTTTTTAAGTAATTGGAATCACTGTAAACAAACAATTTATAGTTAAAGGCTCAGTACAGTCAAAAACGTGTCTTTCCTAGGTTTTATATATATTTCCACACTATGAGATTGGAATAATACTGTGAAATTGTGGAAATGATGATAATGCCCTTTCAGTGTAAGAGCTGTTTGAAAAAAACACCAGAAATTTCTGCCTGTTTTGGTGGGATGGAGTTTTGGCTTTCCTGGTGACATCATCAGAAGGTCAATTAGTTAATAGACCAATGAGAAAGAGAGTTCTAAACCTTTCTGCCAATAACAGATAGTTGTCAGTTTTCCCCAATCCCTGACAGTCCTAGCAAAATTCTTGCTTAAGAAATTGCTCTTTGATAAAACAATCACAGCAAGGTACCTAATTGTTACCCAGAAACTATGTGATATTGGATTTAAAACGGCTGCATTGGACCTTTCAGAACTTGAAATTAGAGATTGTGCCTTCAAAGTCTTGGCAAGTCTTAATAAATGTGTCTCAAGACCATTTAAAATTCCATCATATACTATCAATTACAGCTCCAGTGTCCAGGTATTAAGTGGCCCAGAAACCTTTCAATTCATCATTATATCTGTGAACTTGTGGGATTTCTCATGTCATCCTGTTAAGAGAGCCGTTCAATACTAATTATAAACTGGGTGGTTCGAGCCCTGAATGCTGATTTGCTGAAAGGCATGGTATATCAGACAGTATACCACGGGTATGACAAAACATGTATTTTTAATGTTCGAATTATGTTGGTAACCAGTTTATAATAGCAATAAGGCCAAGGGCTGTATCGAGGCACTCCGCGTTTCGTCGTGCTTAAGAACTGCCCTCAGCCCTGGTATATTGGTAATATACCACACCCCCTCTGGCCTTATTGCTTCATTAAACTGCCTTTGGCTGCTTAATTTGGAACCATACCGATGTGGAGCTAAAGTGATTGCATACTAAATGACAGATTTTATGGTATAATTTGTTTTTATAATTAAATCGTGGCACCTGACACACTGGTCTTGCTCACTACTCAGTTGTCACAGACAGGAAAGATAACTACAATAAATTATATATATATATATATATATATATATATATATATTTTATTTATTTCACCTTTATTTAACCAGGTAAGCCAGTTGAGAACAAGTTCTCATTTACAACTGCGACCAAGATAAAGCAAAGCAGTGCGGAAAAAACAACAACAACAGAGTTACATATGGAATAAACAAAACGTAGAGTCTATAACACAATAGAAAATCTATATACAGTGTGTGCAAATGTAGTAAGTTATGGAGGTAAGGCAATAAATAGGCCATAGTGCAAAATAATTACAATTATAATTTAGTATTAACACTGGAGTGATTGATGTGCAGAAGATGATGTCCAAATAGAGATACTGGGGTGCAAATGAGCAAAATAAATAACAATGTAAATAACAATATGGGGATGAGGTAGTTGGGTGGGCTAATTACATCGGTAAGCTGCTCTGACAACTGATGCTTAAAGATAGTGAGGGAGATAAGTGTCTCCAGCTTCAGAGATTTTTGCAGTTCGTTCCAGTCATTTGCAGCAGAGAACTGGAAGGAATGGCGACCTGAGTCGGTGCAGTGGTCTAAGGCACTGCATTGCAGTGCTAGCTGTGCCACTAGAGATCCTGGTTCGAATCCAGGCTCTGTCGCAGCCGGCCGCGACCGGGAGACTCATGGGCGGCGCACAATTGGCCCAGCGTCGTCCAGGGTAGGGGAGGGAATGGCCGGCAGGGATGTAGCTCAGTTGATAGAGCATGGCGTTTGCAACGCCAGGGTTGTGGGTTCGATTCCCACGGGGGGCCAGTATGATAAAAAAAAAAAAATGTATTCACTAACTGTAAGTCGCTCTGGATAAGAGAGCATGGACAAGTTGCAGCGGAGGGTGCAGAGCTGGTGGCTGGGGTAGGGGTAGCCAGGTGGAAAGCATGGCCAGCCGTAGCAAAATGCTTGTTGAAATTTTCGATTATTGTAGATTTATCGGTAGTGACAGTGTTTCCTAGCCTCAGTGCAGTGGGCAGCTGGGAGGAGGTGCTCTTATTCTCCATGGACTTTACAGTGTCCCAAAACTTTTTGGAGTTAGTGCTACATGATGCAAATTTCTGTTTGAAAAAGTTAGCCTTTGCTTTCCTAACTGATTGTGTATATTGGTTCCTGACTTCCCTGAAAAGTTGCATATCGCGGGGGCTGTTCGATGCTAATGCCGTACGCCACAGTATGTTTTTGTGCTGGTCAAGGGCAGTCAAGTCTGGGGTGAACCAGGGGCTATATCTGTTCTTAGTTCTGAATTTTTTGAATGGGGCATGCTTATTTAAGATGGAAAGGAAAACATTTTTAAAGAACAACCAGGCATCCTCTACTGACGAAATGAGGTCAATATCCATCCAGGATACTCGGGCCAGGTCAATTAGAAAGGCCTGCTCGCTGAAGTGTTTTAGGGAGCGTTTGACAGTGATGAGGGGTGGTCGTTTGACCGCGGACCCATTACGGACGCAGGCAATGCGGCAGTGATCGCTGACATCGTGGTTGAAGAAAGCGGAGGTATATTTAGAGGGTAAATTAGTCAGGATGATATCTATGAGGACGCCCATGTTAACGGATTTAGGGTTGTACCTGGTAGGTTCCTTGATAATTTGTGTGAGATTGAGGGCATCTAGTTTAGATTGTAGGATGGCTGGGGTGTTAAGCATATCCCAGTTTAAGTCACCAAGCAATACGAACTCTGAGGATAGATGGGGGGCAATCAATTCACATATGGTGTTCAGGGCACAGCTGGGGGCTGAGGGGGGTCTGTAGCAAGCGGCAACAGTGAGATACTTATTTCTGGAAAGGTGGATTTTTAGAAGTAGAAGCTCAAACTGTTTGGGAACAGACCTGGATAGTATGATAGAGCTCTGCAGGCTATCTCTACAGTAGATTGCAACTCCGCCCCCTTTGGCAGTTCTATCTAGACGGAAAATGTTGTAGTTGGAAAAGGGAATTTCAGAATATTTGGTGGCCTTCCTAAGCCAGGATTCAGACACTGCTGGAACATCAGGGTTGGCTGAGTGTGCTAACGCAGTGAATAACTCAAACTTAGGGAGGAGGCTTCTGATGTTAACATGCAAGAAACCAAGGCTTTTGCGATTACAGAAGTCAACAAATGATAGCGCCTGGGGACCAGGAGTGATACTGGGGGCTACAGGGCCTGGGTTGATCTCTACATCACCAGAGGAACAGAGGAGGAGTAGAATAAGGATACAGCTAAAGGCTTTAAGAACTGGTCTTCTAAAAAAGGGGCAGATTTCCGGGCGTTGTAGAATATATATTTTAATATATTTTATATTTTAGTAATTTAGCAGACGCTCTTATCCAGAGTGACTTAGATTCAGGGCATTATGTATAGACAAGGATATGGAAGGTTATGAGTACAGTGGAGGTAAACCTAAGCATTGGGTAAAGATGAAAGACATAGCATCACTGGAGGCACCGATTGAGCTGGTCTCCGCATGTGTGGGGGGTGGGACAAAGGATCTATCTGAAACAGGTTGTGCAGGACTGGGGGCTCTACATTGAAAAAGTACAGTTAGAACTAACTGAAACAGCAATAGGCAAGGCATATTGACATGTGAGATAAAGCAGTCACAGGTGTTATTCGAGAGAGCTAAGACAACAACTGGTAATGGCGACGAAGGTTTGAGCTGAGGCTAAACAGATCAACAGGATGGGATACCGTATAAAGGAACAGTCCAACAGGCATCAGCTGTGTAACTGAGTGAACAGCAATAAGTAAGTCCGGGAGCAGTTCAGTGGCTGCTACGCTACAGGCACGTCTGTTGATTGCGTGTGCTAGCGAGCCGGGGCTAGCAGATGGATCTTCGTGGTCGTCGCAATGGGAAGCCTGTTGAAACCACATCAGACGATTACGTCGGCAGACCAGTCGTGATGGATCGGCGGGGCTCTGTGTCAACACTAGGAGGTCCCGTCCGGTTGACAGAGAGGTAGATAGCCGGGAGATGGGCCTGGCTCGAGGCTAGCTCAAGGCTAACTGGGGTTAGCTTCAGGACAGTGGTGATTAGTGGTGATTAGCCAACAACGACAACAGCCATTCGGTTGCAGCTAGCTAGTTGCGATGATCCAGTGTTAAGGTCCAGTGATTCAGTGATTCTGGCAGAAAATCCGATATGCTCTGGCTCGATTGCAGACTGTGCAGACTGGCCGATAATTGTCCAGGCTAGAGCTGGCTGGTAGGTAGTGCAGGCCACGGCCACGGACAATGATGAAGACAACTAACGGTGGCTAATAGCAAGTAGCTAGTTAGCTGGCTAGCTGGCTAGTATCAGCCAGAGGTTCTGGATAAAAATGTATGAAGAAATAATAGAATCCGTTCCACATTGGGTGAGGCGGGCTGCAGGAAAGTATATTTAGTTAAAGGATGGAAAGTGAGATTGAGAAATATATACGAAAAAAACAAAAAACAGGCTATTTACATGAGGACACTACAGAAAACACGACCGCACTGCTATGCCATCTTGGAGTCATATAGCTAGAGTTACATATACATGTCTGTCCTGAGCAGTTTATGCATAAAGTACAGCCCAAGATATTAATGTGGAGTTTCTGGGAAGGTCTTTCCACTCCAAATCACTGAAAATGTTACACTGTAATGGTTGAGAGATGCTGATAGACTTTTTGCTGCTTTGTGGCAGTGCAATTTAGTATGAATTTAGCCTTTAGCTGTATTTACTCTGGACCCTGCATATAATTTCCCCAACAAAGTATTTGGAAACAACTTTACTAATGATTCAATTATTTGCTTGTGCATGTGACTGTTTCTTCTCTCAAGACAACATCTACTGTATATTTGCAACTGACTTTGAGGTAAAATGCAGATCTGATTGTTAAAAGAAGATTATTTAAAATCTCACTATTAAGGAGCCTGATGCTGTAGAAGCAAACATGCTAATAGTAATGACATTATGATATACTGTAGGCCAATGGTTGAAGGGTCACATCTGACAGAAACATAGTGAATACTTGCCAAATTAATTATTCCCCCAAGGGCAAAGGTAAATCCTAATGTACATTACTCTGCACAGGCTTGATGTCTAATGATAGAGGAACGGAGGTGGTCTTATCAAAGATGGCAGTAGCTCCAGGGGAAGAGATAGTCTACGACACCAGTCTTCTGGTCATGAATTAGAATGTAGTCCTATTTCTGACTGGACTGTTTAGAGGAGTGGAGAAATTGTCTGACCTGTGGCAGAGGGCTGTGAGATTCAGTATGATATAAGAGGGGCATTTGGAAGATTTTAATTCTAGGGAAGATAAGAGAGAAAGAACCCTGGAGGATCATTTTTTGGATTAATTGTTGACTGTTAGTTCCTCAAAATCCTCCAGTTGTCTGAAAAGGACCATTGGTTTCTAACTCTGCTGTGTCGAATTTTGGGTAAAATTGCATTATAAAGGGCCCTGTATACAGTCCCTATGTATTTAACATATATAGCAACTATAGTAGATATCCGTATCCACATCAGGTACTTAATTCTGTATGTTAATTATTTTTCAATAGTGCTGAACAGCAGCAAGGCTGCCCGCATACAAATACAATAGTTAAGCACATTGCCTGGGTTCAAATTCCCCGTCAAACTTTGATTACGTTGAGACGTGGCATCTTCAATTTCATTACTTATCAGTGGCTGTCTTGAGAAGAGCCCCAGCAGCATAGCCAATAACAGCTTCAATTCGACAGCCACTGACTGACTTCCTATGAGAGATGAGTTGAATTGAGAGTGAGAGTGAGAGCAACAGCTGGCTAATGTCAATAACTGTGGTTCAATCAGAGATGGCAACGTGCTTTTTCTGATGGCATTTCTGTCAGACAGATCAGGTGGGTAAATTTGATTTTGGGGTGGTTTTGGTGTCCTAAGGCGCTTTGCAGCTGCTGCTTTGAAGCTGGGCTACCAGGTGGAGTGTACCTGTAAGGCCTCAATAAGAAGTCGCACACAGGGCCGTTCTCAAGGGGCAATTCATCCCTCGGCAGCCATCAACAGCAGACATTAAGATCAAATCTCTATCTTCTTGTGAAGGCCACAAACCAATCTTGCCTGGCTTTTCACCTCTGTCAAGTGCCATAAATGTGCTAAACTTCTCAAATGTTGTGCATTTTGGTGAAGGGGGTCTGTTTAATGGGATGTTTGTCCATTTTAAAGACCATTTAAATCCACTACTGTTCCTGGCACTAAGCCACAAAATAATTGACATTCTACAGTCCTTTTCCTTTAAGAATATTAATAATAAATACAAGTTGTGTTTAATAAAAGTCCTCGGGGTGTGACACTTTATATGGTAACGTCCAATTAAAAGCTCATTAGTAGGGTATTAGCAAAATGGTTCCCTAACTATTTACAAAGATTAGTAAATTATGAGAAAATCCTTTATTATCCCCTTCTTTCTTTGGGCTCTGAACATACAGACACTGCCCTTTCAGAGGATGTGAAAAGCGCTTGACCTATAACATTGTGTCAAGGACAGAAATAAACCTATTCAGATGCACTGAGCTCTTCTCTGACTGTAGTCCCCTGTAGCTCAGTTGGTAGAGCATGGCGCTTGCAATGCCAGGGTTGTGGATTCATTTCCCACGGGGGGCCAGTATGAAAATTGTATGCCCTCACTAACTGTAAGTCGCTCTGGATAAGAGCGTCTGCTAAATGACTAAAATGTTTTAAAAAATGCAGATGTCCGTCTCTTTCTATTGGTCTTAACCCCTGCTTCGCCTCTGTCTATTAAAGCTACAATCTGGGATCTGAATTCCTTGATCAATATTAGAAGGTAAATGCTCACACCTTATCTGCTTCCAACACTTAAATCACAAATGTTTTTCGGTCAAACCATTTTGGTACAATCTGGGATCTGAAATCCTTAATGGATATAACTTACAGTATAAATGTTTCATGAGTTAAGCACACATGTAATAT
Organism: Coregonus lavaretus; assembly: GCF_964263955.1. NCBI lineage: Eukaryota > Metazoa > Chordata > Actinopteri > Salmoniformes > Salmonidae > Coregonus > Coregonus lavaretus. The sequence continues at coordinate 13,032,943 of NC_139994.1, forward strand.
TCTATCATAACCCAAAATGTAAGGTTTTATTCAATTTTCGAATCGCAGAATGTAGCTTTAAAGCAACTGATGAGCTAATAAGGAATGACTGGTGAGCATTAGTTGTGGTGAGACAAGAAGATGATCTGTCACTGTCCTCACTAACACTGACCTCAGATCAGAGGAGAAGAGTACATTCATTAACCTTTCACCCCCAATGTCCCTGGAGAGAAGGGTTGGGCTCAATTCAAATTGAAGGCAGTCAATTCAGGAAGTAAACTTAAATTCCAATTAAATGATTGAAAAAAAGGGCATATATTACCAACGACTTCTCAATAAACTGAAAAGGAGAACCTATTGATGTCAAAAGTTATTACATTTTTGGATTTTAAATTCAAATCACTTCCTGAATTGACTGACTTCAATTTGAATTGAGCCCAAACCTGCTGGAGATATACCCTGAGGCTATATCTAACACCTATCTGGGAAATGTAGCACATCATCGTACCCTATAAGGTGGTTCGGAGAGATCATCTTTAATCCAAACTATTCCCAAACTGTAAGAGTAGGCAAACATATTTCATATTTCATCCAAGTCCCCCAATATTATAACATTTAATCAGTGTGGGGGACATTTTGAAAGATTTGGTTTATGGTAAATGTGTGTCAGAATAACTTCACAAACACAACACACAGCAATGCAGATGTGGGTATATGATTCTGGATGATCTGTTAAACAGTAGCTTAGGTTTGTTTTAATCAGCAGCTTTTGAATATAATTAAAAAAAAGAGACAGCTATTTCAAAAAGAGGAGAAAAAGTGATTTGTTGTTGATCTACTGGTTAGTTTGAAAAAGGCTAATACAACAAAAACACTTTTTTTATTGACTGCATGATTGGCATTGCTTCAGAGAAAAGTTTCTAATTAAATGTGAAAACCGAAATCGCTAATTGCCCAAATAATTTAGTCGAGAATTAACGGTTTCCATTAGAAAATAAATATCAGTCTCTTCTAGTTGTAATTGGGATGATAACATAAAAAGAAAACAGCAAATCTAAGAACACAACCCTTTGACAAAAATAAGAAAACTCATTGAGGACGACAGAGTAAAGAGGTGTAGGATTCAGAGCACTGTGTTGACTCTCTCAGGGCATACAGGGATTACACTCTTATTTAAATGGACCTCCTCTCCTCTTGCAAGTTTGTTCTGCTTTTAGGTCGTCAGGAAACTCCTTCCTAAGCGTCTCTGCGGTGATTGAAACAGAGGCTTACCTTGATAATGGGCGCTAAAGCCCCGGTATCGATGGTTACTGTCGGTTACAAAATGTAGCCTCAGCCAGTTCTTGTTGCTGACAATAGGAGAAGGGACATTCATCCCAGATAACCTGAGGAAAACAAGAGGAGATAATCATTAGGCTTTTTACTGCACGCTCAAAGTCAGCAAGTTACAACACTGGTGTCTTTAAGTGTGTCGGTCAATCAGAAAAGAGAACACTTTTTTGTTGTTGTTTTGAACAGTGTTGAGACATTGTAGCTACATAAGTAAAAACATTTACGAAAAGTTGCAACGAAAGTCAGCAGACCTACATAAAAATTGTCAAATTTCAAAATCCAAAGTGAAGTAATTGTCCAGTAATGCTGCTTACTATTCACAAATCAATGACAATAGGACATACAACTCAAAATAATGTTCATAGGGTAATGTTGAATGGAAAAAGGATGAGTGTTCTGCTTCAGAGTCGGATGGTAGCAGCAGTAGCAGGGTGATACTGCTGGTCCTGTCAACTATACCCTATTAGTCACACACTGATAGTTACTGTATATCCCCCTGGTCAGATGTATAAGCTTACAGAGAGTATACAAAGCATAAACTAATTGTATAAAGATCCTTATACATTAGTGATAGCTACTGTATACATAAACAATATGTATAAAGTCACAGAGGGATAGTTACAGTACCGTTGGGGGGGGGGGGCTCTAGCCCTACCACCTTCTACGCAGATGCGGAAGTGCGACACGGATGCGGTGGATTGAGATGCATCCAATGCAAAAAACCTGATATCTCTAGTTTAAACTGACGGATTTGGATGGGAATTGTTTTATTATGTTACTTAGATTGACGCACCGGTGCATCATTCGACTGTAGGAGTTTATTTGTCATTTTTTGTCAGCGATCTACACAAAATACTCAATTTAATTGTATCAATTAAATTCACGCTGTGCATATCCACCCATTCAAAGTTTCACACTCGTATACCTTAATATGCATATAGAGTACAAAGTGTATCTGGTCCTCGCCCGGCCCTGGCTTTGGCCCATACCACCACAACACACAATGGAGTTGGCCAGAGAAAACGTCTAGAAGACGAGTAGCCTGCCTCTGAAGTGTGCAGGTGATTTGTCCACATGTGACTGTGCAACGCGGAGGAGGAGGAACAGAGCACAGAGGTCACACACAGACCTCTCTCTTCCCTCCCCCTCCCTTCCTCCTCCCATCCCCTCTTCCCCCCGTGCCTCACACCACCACATCCACCGGCCTTTATGGATGACTGACGGGATGTGTCATTAAAGGACACGGTCACATGAATCAAGGCTTAATGGCCACCACAAGCTGGAGCTGTGCCATATCATTACCTTTATCAATCTAAAGTCTCCTGCATTACCCACACTGAAACAGAGGCAGAAACACCAGACCCCTCCGGCTCAGAGCACTGTCGGGTTTAACCTCAAACCCCCCTCCAATTCCAATTCTCTTCAATGCTTTTCAATGAGGAACATTTGGAATTGGAATTGCAATTTGGTTTACTTTCTAAATAGACTGGAATTGAAATGGAATTGATCCCAACCCTAGTATAGACCACATCCTAATTTAGGTTATACAGAACATGTGTGCAGATGGGAAAATGTTAGGAACAGGCCCAATGTATAGAACTACACAGAAGTCTCAAAACAGCAGCAGTGTGCAGCAGGTGTGGCACTCTGCCTGTGTAAAACCATTTCATTTATGGATGGCAAGCCTTTAAAATGTACATGCGTTTGTGATCGACGTCATCTGCGGAGGAATTGTTGTCCACTTGATCTAGCACCTACAGTACATTTGCAGTGCCTTATTACATTAGCAGGGCAAGAGGCAACCCCAGTTTAAGTGGGAGAAGATCATTGGCCACATGGCAGGTTAGGGTACCAGTGCGTGTTTCCCATCCAATAATATACATTTTAATTTAATGAGTCGGCATTCTGCGTTGGACATAATTCTAGCAGATCGAGAGTGCTGTCACACACCCTCACCACCTCCTCTCCACCTCCACCCCCACCCTCCCCTACACCCTTCCCCTACACCCTTCCCCCTATCCCCACCCTCTCCTAAATCACTGTAAAAGGCAATACAAAGTTTGATATGGATAAGTGTAATTGAATCAACATATCTCACGCCAAGGTGCCTATAAATGCGGGGAGTGGTAAACAACCATGATGTAAGTGAATGGAGAATGGAGAAGTATGGTTTACTGCATATATGTTTAAAGGGATAGTTCACCCAAACTACAAAATTCTATGCTTTGATTTTGTTAACCTTGCCACGTTGTAATTTGGGAGAACTATCCCTTTAACACCAGTAGTATGTCTGCTTGGTACATAAAGATCATGCTGGAAGTTTTACCCTACGAGTGAATCACGGATGGCCACTTAATAATGTGTTCATTTTGATTGATACCTTTGAGACCAGTGGTTGGTGAACTAGCCCAAAATGGCCACTTCATGTCATTCAATTAAGTGCTAAGGTTGTGAATACATAAATTCCAGTACACTACTCTACTCTGTGGCATTCAGGGGTCTTTTCATTCTTGTCACTGTCAGAATAGTTGTCATGATTATTCAAAGGCCTAGAGTGTGTCATGGAGCTGAGGAGATGCCGCTGTATTCATCCAGCTTAGCCTGGCAATCACTGTCCCTCTACAGTGAACAGACCACACCATGTCTAAGGCTTTAACCCTTACAGAAAAATCACATTATTTCACATGTGGAACATCACATGATTTTCCATGAAATTTCACATGTGAAATCATGTGAAAGCGTGTTTTTGGAACACTTCACATGTGATCACAAGTGTACACGTGTAGTTTCATGTTAACACATGTTGTCACGTTATCACATTAACTTCACATAATATCATGAAAACGTGTTTTTGGAAAATTTCACGTGATCACATCTGAAATTCATGTGGTTTTTCCATAATGCCTCTCCACCACCACCCACACCGTCAGTCAGTCCCCTTTTCTTTAACTTTCTGTGAGAAAAAGGTAGTGTGTTGATTGTACTGTGGTGTAGAGTGGGCTGGGGCCCATGGTGCAGAGACCGTGACGTCCCCAACGGGACTCAGGAGATAATTGATTACACATGCCAGTCTCAAAGCTTTGGCCTTTTCTCCGTCTCCCCTCCATTTGCCGAAATATAAATGACACAAACATTGGCTGCATGTGAGAGAGAGAGAGAGAGAGAGAGAGAGAGAGAGAGAGAGAGAGAGAGAGAGAGAGAGAGAGAGAGAGAGAGAGAGAGAGAGAGAGAGAGAGAGAGAGAGAGAGAGAGAGAGATGAAGGGGAGAGCAGAGAGAAAGAGAGGGCCACCGCCCCCACAGCAACAGTGTGGGACTATTCACTGAGGCATTTACAATGAATTTCCTGTCTTTCTGGGTTCTGAAAGCCGTTCAAGGTCTCAGAAATAACTCAGTGTGAATTGACAGTGACAAGAAGAGGCAACAGTGGTGAGACTTTTAAGGGGGCTTCGTAGCAACAGTGTCGCCGATTTGTCATCAAAGTACTCAAGCATTCTCAATGCAATTCTAATATTAACTTTAACATCCCTGCAGTGCTGGCTGAATGGGCCTCACTCACGCACGCACGCACGCACGCACGCACGCACGCACGCACGCACGCACGCACGCACGCACGCACGCACACACACACACACACACACACACACACACACACACACACACACACACACACACACACACACACACACACACACACACACACACACACACTTAATGTTAGTATTCTTATCTTTCATTATTTCTTATTGTTGTTGCATTGTCGAGAAGAAACCTGAAAGTAAGCATTTCGTTGGACAGTGTATACCATGTGTGTCCCGTACCTACGTCTAATTAAACTTGAAACTTGAAACCAACACACACACACACACACACACACACACGTCAAGACACCGGATTAGATGAACGTGCTAAGCACACACACACACACACACACAGACACACACACAGACAGACAGACACACACACACACACACACACACACACACAGACACACACATAGACAGACAGACACACACATAGAGACATAGACAAAGACAAAGACACATACACCCAGGGATGGTAGAAACAGAGAAGCATGGCTGGCCTCTGCATCAGCTTTGGGCCCCAGGCAGGCAGGCAGGCAGGCAGGCAGGCAGTGTACGACGCTGGCGGAAGCCTCATCAATCACCACCCAGGCCTCAGAGACGGATGGGAGGCCGCTGGGAAGCGGCGTGCATCTCTCCATCAAACTGATGTTTTGAAAGTAAGTAATCAGTGTTCTCCATGGGCACTCCTTCTGTGGCAGAGCCCTCCACCTTCCTCCCTTGTTCCCCTCCCTCTCCTCTCCTGATGCACTGACTGCCTCCTCACACTTTGATACAGTGAGTCAAGGCCTCTCCACCCCATTGGATTCTGGAAACTATATTTCATCTGTTTCATCGCAGCATGCAGGGTCGACGTGAAACTGTCCAAATTGCAGTCTGGGCTCCATGTGTAGGGGTCAGACCCTTTTGCCCAAGAACCGCAACAAAACACAAGCACAACAGTAATTTGCTGTAATTCTCCTCTCAAATCTAAAACACTGTGGTCAAAACTAACCGAATGACACAATAGCGGTATGCGTTTTTCAGAGGCTGAGATTATATTTATCCAAATTATATCCTCTGCTGCAGTAAATGGCTGCCAGAGGCCTCATTTGCAAGCCGTAATACAATCCGTCCAGTCTCAGAACAACATTAATGGATCTGAGAGAAAGAGGGGGAAACAGTACTTAACCAGGGCCTAGCTTATCTTCACAAATAGACCGGAATTTAAGAGTACCATTTCAGGGTTTCCAATACATCTCTAATCCCTTCAGCAACAATACAAAATTGTTACAGTTAAGCAAGACAGTTAAAAGCAAGACTTGAATTTGAATGATTACATTACTGTACATCTAGGGCCGTCATAGTTAATCAGTTAACTCAAGTTAACTTTTTGAAAATGTTGTGCACACATTTTTTAAATCATTATACACAGAAAACATCCCAAATACATCATCTATACAGCTAAAAAACAACAATGTAAAAACAAGTTGACATTGAGGTTAAAGAAAATATGCGTTCTCAATTTACCAAATTTTGATAACCGTTACTTTAGACAAAATCAAGACGTTAATATTCTTGTAAAACATTTTTTAAATGAAAAATCATAAATTACAGCTTAATTTGAGAACATTCTGAATTTGTGATTAATCACAGCAGATCCTGCGATTAATTGATTACATTTTTTACAATTGTTTGACAGCCCTTATCTGTGAGGTGTGGCTGTTTCGTACCTGCAGGAAAGTGTATAATGCTGTAGCAATGTATTGAAACACATGACTCATAATTCATAATTGAAGAATTTCTTATTATAATACATCCTTACAAATAGGACAATCCCTACGTAAATGGTACCTAGTATGAGGACTATCCCCTACAATGCTAATAAAAGTTGGGCTCTCTCCTTGTTCTACGCAGACAGCCCTGTTGCTGCTGGTCCATCTTAAAATTAACACAGAGTTTGGGATCGGACCAGCGCCTCCATTCCATTGGCTATCAGACTTGAGAAACAGGAAGGCAACTTGGCACAGAGAATAATAAATTGACTTTCTAAAGGCAGCTAATGACATCACAATGCTTTCACCCAGAAACATAATTAATCACTATTCTCAGACCCCCCAAAATACATTTCAATGATGTATCCTTGCCCTGTAAACAAATGCTTAAAGGCATTTGGCTCACCACCCTGGCAATCTTATAACATAATCAGATTTAGAGAAGCTACTAAGCAAGATTTAGGATATTGATTAAAGTTATTTGGGCAACGATAAAGATGTGCAGAGTTCTTGACAGTGTTCAAAACTTCATACCCCTGTTAAATGATGGTCTCATGCCAATCTTTTCTTTGTTTTACCATCTTCTTCTTCTTCTTCTTCTTCTTCTTCTTCTTCTTTTTCTTCTTCTTCTTCTTCTTCTTCTTCTTCTTCTTCTTCTTGTTGAAGTTAGAAGTTTACATACACCTTAGCCAAATACATTTAAACTCAGTTTTTCACAATTACTGACATTTAATCCTAGTAAAAATTCCCTGTCTTAGGTCAGTTAGGATCACCACTTAGTAGAGAGAATGACTTATTTCAGCTTTTATTTATTTCATCACATTCCCAGTGGATCAGAAGTTTTCATACACTCAAATAGCAATTTTAAATCGAGAAAATATACAACATCTGAAATACAGCAAAACTACACTATTACACACAAAACCAGGGAGGTGTGAGAAATCTGACAATACATTTTAGAGAATATAAGTGGAAACTTGAGAGGTTTCCAATACAACTGAAATTCCTCCACTATTTACTGTATTATATGCACATAAAGTTGCTGGAATAAAGGTTGCCCGCAGGTGCTCTGCTGATGCTTGACATTTTTTAAAGTTCCGCTGAAGAACCCTCAATCAATTCAACCCAAGGTGACATGGCTGAGTTACAAATTCAATTGGCTTCCAGAAGTGAATTCAGCTTAGTTGTATGTTTTTGTGTTCACCCTTGATATAGATGAGAAATAGAATGAGAACCTCTCAAGTGGATCAATCAAAAGATAGTCAGACGTTAGTAAGTTTTTTCATGAAAATAAATCTCTGACAAATGTGTCATTCACAGCCATTATGGAAGGATGTTTCATGAATCAGTTGCATCTGTAGAAATGTAAAACAAAGAAGAGACAAATGTCCATAGTAGGCTCTGACATAGAATAGACTAATGTTACCATGGTAACCACCATTAAAAAGGGATATCATTAGGGTAAATGTGACTAATCTTTACACCTGGGGCTCCGGACAGTGCACGCAAATGAAAGTGACCTTTGTCATCAGCATCCTGTGATGTCATCAACATCCTCAGATTAGACAGCTCACCGGCAGGATGAGTTTCTCTTAGTGTTAGTAACAGCACAAAAGCAGAATACTGTATTTGTTTCAATGCACTTTTACCCTGCTTCATGGGGCAATGGAAGTAATCAATCGAAGTCTGAGAACATTGACCAAGACATGTTTGTTTTCCTAACGGATATAAAACAAGAAACATAACAGTTTGGGTTACAAGCGATTCCACCATTTTCTGAAACACTCTCAGCATGATACCGTATGGCCTGTCAGGAGTCTGTAGTCCATTGAAGTACTTCGTAGAGCACCTAGCGAACTGGATTCCTATGAAAAAGATTATTGACTTGAAGGGAAAAACCAATACAGCTGCCCACGGCATGCAATATGACCTGACAAGAATACACTAAAACAGTGAATATCCTCACATGGACACATTTTGTCTTAGGCTACATCATGGTAGGTTCCCCTTATGCAGCACACATCATGCCTGTGTTAGTGAGGGAAAACAGCTCTATTATCATGTTCCAGAGATAAACACATCGCGTCAGTCTCCTCCCCTGGGTGAATATTACCCAGCAGCCATGTTCTGTATGATCAACTTGCCTGTCTGTTTTCTTCCCCCATCGACCAAACCTCTTCCCAGTCAGTTCCTTTAAAAATCCACCCCTGCTTCCATTTCCTCTCATGACATAGCAGTCTTAATCACTTGAACTCACTGCTTCTTCAATCAAAGGAAGCTTTCTGAAAGCTGTAAAGGTAAGGGCAATAGATGGGAGGTTTGTAAACAGGTTTACAAGAACTTGTAAGAACAGATACATTTTCAACACTCCGTTGATCACAGGATCCCGGCCCATCATTCACTGCAAGTTCATATCGGTGGTAGCTATGAAGCCTGTAGTAATCTACCACCCAAAGAGAGGCACTGTTGCTGTATCAAGTCCAGTCTACTGACAATTAGATAGACAACTAGTTTAGTGTAAAGAGAGATCAATGCCTTTGTCTAAGCCTTCTCAGGCATTGTCAGTTATCTTATGTCAAAACTAAAGAAAACGTTTCTTCCTCATATGAGAATATGTCCTCATATTCACTGTTTGCAAATATTCCACTTAGGTATAATCAATAGTCTAGATTGCAGTGAAGAATTCTACTCTTATTCACCGGAATTCATTGTCATTAATTACCATAGCTAATATACAGTACGGAACCACCACAGTGTTGTTGATAACTATCACAGGCCTATCTCATCAAGAACATATGTGTATCTGGAAAACTGTTGCATAATTGAATGCATAATTGAATTTTAATTGGTCAATATCACGATTATACAGCATATTAATAAGACTTTGCAAACAATAGATCACTCAGAGCAATATACTGTATATTGCAAATGCTTTGTATGCCCATACATGATGTAATGATCAAAGGAGCTTTTCTCCCTTTGAAAGTCAGTGTGATCTCCATAAATCATCAATATAAAACTGTACAGCAATCTGCATTCTATTACAATTATAACAAAAATTGACGTAAAAAAAACCCACATGTATGATGACAAGCAATAAACATGATGGTAAAATTTACCCGTCAATCTCGAGGCGATTTTACTTGGGATTGAATAAAGAAACACGATTAGAATTCTGTTTAGAATTCCCCTTACAGGCCTCTTTTCTTCCCAGACACTGTGCCTGCTCAACCCTCCGCAGTCAACAATGAAAAGTCTTTACCCAAATACCAGGGTTTATTACCGATGCACAAAAACCTAGCCAAATTGAAACCTGCCAAAATACAAGCTATTACACACTGTGCAAAGATCAAAGTGAATGGGCTTGGCAAATATTGGAAGTAAAGGAGCTTTGTTTAATTTACATCTACTGGGACTTACCCAGACCTGCCATTCATCATGCAAATATCTGCCGCCAGCTCACACAGCCATAACAAAACACCCACCAAACACGCACGCACTCACACACACACACACACACACACACACACGCACACGCACGCACGCACACACACACATAGTATAGACAAACACATACACACACCTATAAAGCACTTGCACACACGTAACTTCTTCAATTAAAGTTTGATATTTTTATTTAATAAAATACGATACAGACTTAGGCCAGGTTGAGATGCCAGCTGCCTGGTCTTTGAGAAAGGAACATGTGAATGGTCATATTGATGAACCATCTGTGAACACATTGTTTTTCCCCTACCAGTGCAGCTCTATGTGCTAAATGCACTGATACTCGTACTGACAGAGTCCCACACAACAACTGGCCACTGACCAATGGCTTCTAGCACAAACTCATCAGTAAAGGCCTGAGGTGCGGACTTGAGTCACATGACTTGGACTCGAGTCTGACTCAAGTTACAGATTTGATGACTTGAGACTCGACTTGATAGGTAGGTAGGCCGTATATGATCCTGGTAAACGTGTGACTCAACTCGACTTGACTTGCTCCTAGAATGCACAACTTGGACTTTCTACTTGGGACTCGACATGAGACTCTGACCTTGTGACTTGAGACTTGCATGTGACTCAAATAATAGTGACTTGCTCCCACCTTTGGGCTAGGCAGCACTCAATCACATTCAATATTGATATGAAAATACATTATCTAACCCCCCCCCCCCCCTCCTTCTACACTCCTACCCCTCTTTCTCCTCTCTTCCCCCTCTTTCTCCTCTCCTCTCCCTCCTTCTCCTCTCCATTCATCTCCTCTCCCTTCGTCTCCTCTCTCTTCTCCTCTCCTCCACCCATAGCAGACGGCATCATGACATTTTGTGCTTGCTCCCATCAGGACACTGCCTGCTCTATTGTTCAGAGGGCTCATCTGGGAGCCAGACAGAGAGCCGAGCCGAGCCCTTGTGCCTAGCAGCCAATTCAATTCAGCACTACACTCTGAGCCTCAACCAATAACTCTCAAGTGGTTCCAAATTAAATTCATTCCCCAAGCCGAGCCTCTAGTTGTTTGATACAGTGCCTTCATAAAGTATTCATACCCCTTGACTTATTCCACATTTTGTTGTGTTACAGCCTGAATTTAAAATGGATGAAATACAGTTGAAGTCCGAAGTTTACATACACCTTAGCCAAATACATTTAAACTCTGTTTTCACAATTCCTGACATTTAATCCTAGTAAAAATTCCCTGTTTTAGGGAAGTTAGGATCACCACTTAGTAGAGAGAATGATTTATTTCAGCTTTTATTTCTTTCATCACATTCCCTGTGGGTCAGAAGTTTACATACACTCAATTAGTATTTGGTAGCATTGCTTTTAAATTGTTTAACTTGGGTCAAACGTTTCGGGTAGCCTTCCACAAGCTTTCCAAAATAAGTTGGGTGAATTTTGGCCCATTCCTCCTGACAGAGCTGGTGTAACTGAGTCATGTTTGTAGGCCTCCTTGCTCGCACACGCTTTTTCAGTTCTGCCCACAAATGTTCTATAGGATTGAGGTCAGGGCTTTGTGATGGCCACTCCAATACCTTGACTTTGTTGTCCTTAAGCCATTTTGCCACAACTTTGGAAGTATGCTTGGGGTCATTGTCCATTTGGAAGACCCATTTGCGACCAAGCTTTAACTTCCTGACTGATGTCTTGAGATGTTGCTTCAAAAATATCCACATAATTTTCCTTCCTCATGATGCCATCTATTTTGTGAAGTGCACCAGTACCTCCTGCAGAAAAGCACCCCCACAGCATGATGCTGCCACCACCGTGCTTCACGGTTGGGGTGGTGTTCTTCGGCTTGCAAGCCTTCCCCTTTTTCCTCCAAACATAACGTTGGTCATTATGGCCAAACAGTTTCATCAGACCAGAGGACATTTCCCCCAAAAGTACGATCTTTGTCCCCATGTGCAGTTGCAAACCGTAGTCTGGCTTTTTTATTTATTGGAATTGTGATACAGTGAATTATATGTGAAATAATCTGTCTGTTAACAATTGTTGGAAAAATTACTTGTGTCATGCACAAAGTAGATGTCCTAACCGACTTGCCAAAACTATAGTTTGTTAACAAGAAATTTGTGGAGCGGTTGAAAAACAAGTTTTAATGACTCCAATCTAAGTGTATGTAAACTTCCGACTTCAACTGTAGATGCTTTTTCTCACCCATCTACACACAATACCCCATAACGACAATGTTTGCAAATGTGTTAAAAATTACATACAGAAATGTCTCATTTACATAAGTATTTACACCCCTGAGTCAATAATTTCAAGATGCACCTTTGGCAGCAATTACAGCTGTAAGTCTTTCTGGGTAAGTCTCTAAGAGCTTTCCACAACTGGATTGTCCAACATTTGCCCATTATTCTTTTCAGAATTCTTCAAGCTCTGTCAAGTTGGTTGTTGATCATTGCTTAACAACCATTTTCAAGTCTTGCCATAGATTTTCAAGTAGATTTAAGTCAAAACTCAGCCACTCAGGAACATTCACTGTCTTCTTATTAAGCAACTCCAGTTTAGATTTGTGTCACACCCTGATCTGATTCACCTGTCTTTGTGCTTGTCTCCACCCCCCACCAGGTGTCTCCCATCTCCCCTCATTTTCCCCTGTGTATTTAAACCTGCGTTTTCTGTTTGTATGTTGCCAGTTCGTCTTGTACCATCCAGTCCTACCAGCGTGTTCCTGTGTATATACATTTTTTTGTCTTCCCAGTTCTGACCTTTCTGCCTGTCCTGACCTTGATCCTGCCTGCCGTCCTGTACCTGCCTGACTCTGAATTGGATTACAACCCTTTGCCTGCCTTGACTTACCTTTTGCCTGCCCCTTGAACTATATTAAACTCTGAGACTCGTACTACAGTGCCTTGCAAAAGTATTCATCCCCCTTGGCGTTCTTCCTATTTTGTTGCATTACAACCTGTAATTTAAATGAATTTTTATTTGGATTTCATGTAATGGACATACACAAAATAGTCCAAATTGATGAAGTGGAATGAAAAAAATAACTTGTTTCAAAAATTCAGAAAAATTTATAATGGAAAAGTGGTGCGTGCATATGTATTCACCCCCTTTGCTATGAAGCCCCTAAATAAGATCTGGTGCAACCAATTACCTTCAGAAGTCACATAATTAGTTAAATAAAGTCCACCTGTGTGCAATCTAAGTATCACATGATCTGTCACATGATCTCAGTATATATACACCTGTTCTTAAAGGCCCCAGAGTCTGCAACACCACTAAGCAAGGGGCACCACCAAGCAAGCGGTACCATGAAGACCAAGGAGCTCTACAAACAGGTCAGGGACAAAGTTGTGGAGAAGTACAGATCAGGGTTGGGTTATAAAAAAATATCAGAAACTTTGACCATCCCACAGAGCACCATTAAATCCATTATTAAAAAATTGAAAGAATATGGCACCACAACAAACCTGCCAAGACAGGGCCGCCCACCAAAACTCACGGACCAGGCAAGGAGGGCATTAATCAGAGAGAAAACAAAGAGACCAAAGATAACCCTGAAGGATCTGCAAAGCTCCACAGCGGAGAGTATCTGTCCATAGGACCACTTTAAGCCGTGCACTCCACAGAGCTGGGCTTTACGGAAGAGTGGCCAGAAAAAAGCCATTGCTTAAAGAAAGAAATAAACAAACACGTTTGGTGTTTGCCAAAAGGCATGTGGGAGACTCCCAAAACATATGGAAGAAGGTACTCTGGTCAGATGAGACTACAATTGAGCTTTTTGGCCATCAAGGAAAAGCTATGTCTGGTGCAAACCCAACACCTCTCATCACCCCGAGAACACCATCCCCACAGTGAAGCATGGTGGTGGCAGCATCATCTGTGGGGATGTTTTTCATCGGCAGGGACTGGGGAACTGGTCAGAATTGAAGGAATGATGGATGGTGCTAAATACAGGGAAGTTCTTGAGGGAAACCTGTTTCAGTCTTCCAGAGATTTGAGACTGGGACGGAGGTTCACCTTCCAGCAGGACAATGACCCTAATCATACTGCTAAAGGAACACTTGAGTGGTTTAAGGGGAAACATTTAAATGTCTTGGAATGGCCTGGTCAAAGCCCAGACCTCAATCCAATTGAGAATCTGTGGTATGACTTAAAGATTGCTGTACACCAGCGGAACCCATCCAACTTGAAGGAGCTGGAGCAGTTTTGCCTTGAAGAATGGGCAAAAATCCCAGTGGCTAGATGTGCCAAGTTTATAGAGACATACCCCAAGAGACTTGCAGCTGTAATTGCTTCAAAATGGTTAGCATGTTGTGTAAATCAAATGATACAAACCCCCCAAAAAATCAATTTTAATTTCAGGTTGTAAGGCAACAACATAGGAAAAATGCCAAGGGGGTGAATACTTTCGCAAGCCACTGTATCTGCCTCCTGTGTCTGCATCTGGGTCTTAGCCTGAGCCGTGATAGATTTGCCTTGCAATTCACGTTATTGTCCTACTGAAAGGTGATTTCATCTCACAGTGTGTTGTGAAAAACAGACTGAACCAGTTTTTCCTGTGCTTAGCTCCATTCTTTTTCTTTTGTATTCTGAAAAATTCTCCAGTCCTTAACGATTACAAGCATATCCATAACATGATGCAGCCCTCACTATGCTCGAAAATACGGAGAGTGGTACTCAGTTATGTGTTGTATTGGATTTGCCCCAAACATAACACTTTGTATTCAGGACAAATAAATGTATTGCTTTGCCTAATTTTGGGCAGTTGTTTTACTTTAGTGCCTTATTTCCTTCCTCTCTGGCAACTTAGTTAGGAAGGACGTCTGTATCTTTGTAGTGACTTGGTGTATTGATACATCATCCAAAGTGTATTTTATAACTTCACCATGCTCAAAGGGATATTCAATGTATGTATATATTTATTTTTACCCATCTACCAATAGGTGCTCTTCTTTGCGAGGCATTGGAAAACCTCCCTGGTCTTTGTGGTTGAATCTGTGTTTGAAATTCACTGCTCGATTGAGGGACCTTACAGATAATTGTATGTGTGGGGTACAGAGATGAGGTAGTCATTCAAAAATCATGTTACACTATTATTGCTCACTGAGTCCATGCAACTTATTATGTGACTTGTTGAGCAAGTTTTTACTCCTGAACTTATTTAGTATTCAAAGGGGTTGAATACTTATTGACTCAAGACACTTCAGCTTTTCATTTTTAATTATTTTGTTAACACCTGGAAAAACAATTCCACTTTGAAATGATTGTGTGTAGGCCAGGGGAAAAAGTCTAAATGTCATCTATTTTAAATTCAGGCTGTAACACAACAAAATGAGGAAAAAGTCAAGGGGTGTGAATACTTTCTGAAGGCACTGTATCTCACTATTGCCACAGTCCAACCACAATCTAAATGGATTTCATAGCTCTTCCTGAGTCTACTTGGACTTAAATGAGTGGTGGAGTGAGGGCGGGACAAGACAACATCTAGTAGCCTGGGGGCTGACCACTGACAACATGTAGGCTAGGTAGGTCTACTCTGGACTGGGAAACACTGTGCCCTTCTCCCACAACCAACAGGCCTGACTCACAGAATAACACCCACACTTTCCAAAACAGAACAATTTCACTTTGTCTCCCTATTAATACACATTGTTCAACAGGGCTAGATAATGACAACCCAACTCTTTCTATTACTGCATTGTTGGTTGGTAGCTTACAAGAAAGGCATTTCACTGTACTTGTGCATGTGACATTAAAACTCGAAACTTCAAACCACCTCTCAACTAAAGAAAGACAAGTAAAGAGTATATTTGTAGCAGTGTGAAGATAGGGCCCATGGAGCTACAGATGGAGACTGGGACTATGTCCACAATAGCACCATATTCCCTATAAAGTACACTACTTTTGACCAGAGCCCATAGGGTAGTGCACTATGGAGGGAATAGGGTTCCATTTGGGAAGCAAGCTTGGTCCTGCTGAAGCCCCCTTAAAAATCCCCAAATCCAATTTTTCAGGCTAAATGTGAGTTCCTCTTACAGCCCAAATCCACCTCCTTCCATTAACCCACAGCTCTATCTTGATTGTCTTGGCAATCCGTTTTAGAACAATGACATGGAATCACGCTACTGAATCAATGAATGCTGTTGGAAAACATAGCATGTGTTCCAAATGGCACCCTATTCCCTGTGTAGTGCACTACTTTTGACCAGGGCCTATAGTGCTCTGGTCAAACGTAGTGCGCTATATAGGGAATAGGGTGCCATTTAGGATGCAGACATAGCCTACTGCAACAGAACGTTGGATTTGCATAGATGCTAGATGTGTTACATGCAATTATTTCCATTCACTCACCAGCTTCATGCAGATTATTATGCATATGTTTAGAATAGAGTTGGCACTGTGTCTGCTTCAATGTACTGTAAACCAGCCTGGTTGTCATGTGGATGTGAAAAGGAGATGGTTTGGTTTGGCAGGCCGTAGGTAATGTGGGATATGGCTTGAGACAGGTTAACCTATAGGTTGCTAATGCCGGATCTGGATCCATATGAATGGATTAATCTGACTGCCAACATGTGAATACATGTGTTAGGTAACATAATATAATAATAATAATATAATAATAATAATAATAATAATAATAATAATAATAATAATAATAATAATAATAATAATAATAATAATAATATAATATGCCATTTAGCAGATGCTTTTATCCAAAGCGACTTACAGTCATGTGTGCATACATTTTTACGTATGGGTGGTCCCGGGGATCGAACCCACTACCCTGGCGTTACAAGCGCCATGCTCTACCAATTGAGCAACAGAGGACCACATGGGATGTTGTTTGAGGCAGAATAGCCTAGATGTTTAATCTGTAATCCGTGTTGCATGAGTCTGACTCCCACATATATCAAGTGACATATGAATAGGATGAATAAGATTACATGGCCAGGGGAGACCTGTATCATAAAGCATCTCAGAGTAGGAGTGCTCATCCCGGATCAGGTCTACCCCTGGCCATGTAATCACAGTCATTCATTCATCAAGGCAAATGTGATCCTCGATCATCACTCCTACCCTGGCTTGGTCTGGGTCTAGGAAGGACAGGGAGATCCATAGATCCAGTGTTTCATGCCAGACAGGCTCCCCTGTCCCTCTGTCCCTCTGTCCCTCTGTCCTTCTGCCCCCCCCCCCCCCCCACCCCCCTCCCCACCCCTCCCCCTCCTCCTCCTGGCCCACTTGACAGCTCTCTGGTTGTCTGCCACCTCCACTTTAGCCTCCTCTATCCCCCTCTTCCACCCAGATGCCTGATGGCTGCACAGCCACTGATAAATGTCTCTGGCTTTAGCCATCCCCACCAATTGAATGTCACATACTTTCTTCTTTCTTACTAGCTTTTTGGAGAGGTGTAAACTTTCATGGATTTCCACTCTGCCATGGTTGGAATGTGTGTGTGTGTGTGTGCACATGCGTGGTTGTGTGTGACAGTTAGAGATGGAGTACTTGTGTGTACTTAGTATGTGTGTGGGTGTCCTTGTGTATGACAGTGAGTGAGTGCCTGTATCTATTGCATGATAGTGTGTGTTCATATGTATGTGTGTCTATGACAGTGTGTGCATGTACTCTGTATTGTTTGTGCATGTGTGTGTTACGTCCTCAGTGTGTGTGTGTGTTTATTGCGTGTGTCACATCCAGGGTGTGTGTGTGTGTTTGTGTGTGTCTATGTGTGGGGCTTTCTACATTACTCTTGGCTCCATCCCACCCAAGGTCAGAGCCCAGTCACTTCCTGCTTCAGGATGCTGTCTACTGGCCTAGTAGATTTCCCAGAAGTGCACGTCGAGGAGCGTGCCAGCCAGCAGAATTGATTAGAACGTGGAACGCATAACATTAGGCCTGATAGATACTCAATTCACAAGGCCTTTCTGTGTTGTCTTAAGGCCCACCGCCATACTAAACAGAAAGAACACATACACTGAGTGTACAAAACATTAGGAACACCTGCTCTATCCATGACATAGACTGACCAGGTGAATCCAGGTGAAAGCTATGATCCCTTATTGATGTCACTTGTTAAATCCACTTCAATCAGTGTAGATGAAGGGGAGGAGCCAGGTTAAAGAAGGATTTTTATGCCTTGAGACAATTGAGACATTGATTGTGTTTGTGTGCCATTCAGAGGGTGAATTGGCAAGACAAAATATTTAAGTGCCTTTGAACGTGGTATTGTAGTAGGTGCCAGGCGCACCGGTTTATGTCAACAGTTTCCCGTGTGTATCAAGAATGGTCCACCACCCAAAGGACATCCAGCCAACTTGACACAACTGTGGGAAGCATTGGAGTCAACATGGCCCAGCATCCTTGTGGAACGCTTTTGACACCTTGTAGAGTTCATGCCCCGACGAATTGAGGCTGTTCTGAGGGCAAAAGGAGCGGGGAAGGGGGGGTGATAGGGCACTTTATTTATCACTTTTATTTAGCACTTTTATTTAGCACTTTTATTTATCACTTTTATTTAGCACTTTTATTTATCACTTTTATCTAGCACTTTTATTTATCACTTGTATCTAGCACTTTTATTTATCACTTTTATTTAGCACTTTTATTTATCACTTGTATCTAGCACTTTTATTTAGCACTTTTATTTATCACTTTTATTTATCACTTTTATTTATCACTTTTATTTATCACTTGTATCTAGCACTTTTATTTAGCACTTTTATTTAGCACTTTTATTTAGCACTTTTATTTATCACTTTTATCTAGCACTTTTATTTATCACTTGTATCTAGCACTTTTATTTAGCACTTTTATTTAGCACTTTTATTTAGCACTTTTATTTAGCACTTTTATTTATCACTTGTATCTAGCACTTTTATTTAGCACTTTTATTTATCACTTGTATCTAGCACTTTTATTTATCACTTTTATTTATCACTTTTATTTATCACTTTTATTTAACACTATTATTTAGCACTTTGATTTAACACTTTTATCTAGCACTTTTATTTAACACTTTTATCTAGCACTTTTATTTAACACTTTTATTTAGCACTTTTATTTAGCACTTTTATTTAGCACTTTTATTTAGCACTTTTATTTAGCACTTTTATTTAGCACTTTTACTTAGCACTTTTATCTTACTACTCTGATAAGGTAACAATGGTTAAAACTATGGCAGTGCCACATATTCGTGTTATGTGAAATCTACAACGTTTCTGTTTGTCTTATTGCTATATTAATACTCCTGTAATATGTCAATTAAAGGGATTTGTCAACAGTGACAGGGAGACTTATTTTCAGTAGATGCATGAATCAAACCTGCAGCCCTGGTGTTGCCAGTCCCTTGTTCTAAACCACTGAGGCATTAGAACCTTGTTTGCATAATGATAAGTAAAACTGTGTACAGTGCATTCTACAAACAAACAAAGCAAAGCAAAGAGGGGTCAGTTAGCCCCTAGACAACAATAAGAACCCTAAGCCAAGTGTTGTGTCGTCTGCCATCTTCTAACCAAACAAAAGGTCTCATTCCTGGGTGGCCATGTCTGTTTGCTCTGCCAGGCATCTTTGCCAGGCGTGCTTATAGCACTTAGTGGGGAATCACCCAGTGATTGTTGAAATGGTGGGCTAATTGTCTTTAGCCTGCTGGTGTTGCTTTGACCTGGTATTCTGACACTCTGACAGGCAGCCGAAAAGAAATGTGTGTGTATGTGTGTGTGTCCTGCACTGTTATGCTGACAGCAGAGGCACATGGAAGGCATTCAAATGTCACTTATTTAGTTATTTCACAGCCGGCTCCCTCTCTCCCTCTCTCCTTCTATCTCCCTCTCTCTCTTTCCTCTCTCTCTCATTTTCAGAGGCTTGGAGGAAAAGGCCACGGTTAATTATGCTCCCCTCTTAGTGGCAGCCAAGCATGGTGGATGCTGAAGGGGCTCTCTGCTGTGCCCACAGACAGACAGACAGTCTCTCTCTCGAGGGGCCTGAACTACTGAAATTAGACCCAATGTCAGATGACCTGGTTTCCCCTTCTCTATTTCCACGTTTAGCCTAACTCGTGTTAAGGGTCAGCTTTAACCAAATACAGCAAAAGCTCTCACACTGTAGAGGTGAAAGAGATTGCAAAATGTGTGTCAAGTGAGTGAGAAGTGTGTGTGTGTGTGTGTACGTGTGTGTGTGTGTGTGTGTGTGTGTGTGTGTGTGTGTGTGTGTGTGTATGTGTGTGTGTGTGTGCATGCTTGTGAGTGGGAATGCACACTGGCTGCACGTTTGTTCTAAGGAGAGCAAGACAGGTGACATATACACAGCCTCCACAATCTATCAAACCTGCCAACATAATGTACAAGCATGTCACTACACCCGCAATAACATCTGCTAAATATGTGTTTGTGACCAATACAATTTGATTTGTTGATTTGATTAAAATTCAAACTGGAGATTTTTGATTGTGTGTGCATGACCATTTAGACTACACTTTTTTTCCATATCCAGAAGAGGGCTTAAGAGGGCCAAACTCCTGAGACTGTGGTCCTGTCCCAAATGGCAAAAGCAGTGCACTATTTAGGGAATAGAGTGCCATTTGGTACACAGCCTGTTATTGATACATATCTTTCAGGAGATGGCATGATCCCTGCACCCCAGGGAGCTGGAAGCATATTCTTTGCATAATCTCTGAGGTGGAATCAAAAATATATTCTTAATTTGTCATGATGTAATACCTTGAAATGCACTAGTATCATCACCATGCTAGAACAACTAAAAAACATTAACTATTACTCATTAGCGAGATAGATAATATTAATTGATTGGCTGAACTATAGTGATGAATCCTGCCATCCAATCTAAGCAGTGTGTGTGATAGTGACTATACAACCTCAGTAAACTGCCAAATATACTCTACGGTACACGCTGTCCAGTATGAGTGTCAGTAATAACACACTTGCTACCCTACAATCATCCAGCGTGGTTGCTCACAAGAAAGGGAGATGGGTCAATTATTTTGAGGTTGGAAATAAGCGATAGTTACGCTGTGCCCTCAATACACACAGGACAGCAGCCAGACTACAGTAGAGTGGAGGAGTGTTGGGCTGGCTGTCTGAGTGCCATCAGCCATCACTCAGCATGGAGCAGCAGCATTAGGCTTTCTCTCATTTCCAGATCTAATGTCTAGGACAGAGCAGAGAGGCTGCCTATAGACCCATGGACCCTCCAGTACCAGACCCATGGCCCCTCCAGTACCAGACCCATGGCCCCTCCAGTACCAGACCCATGGACCCTCCAGTACCAGACCCATGGCCCCTCCAGTACCAGACCCATGCCCACTCCAGTACCAGACCCATGGCCCCTCCAGTACCAGACCCATGGCCCCTCCAGTACCAGTGCCATCAGCCTTCCCTCAGTGGAGGGTAGTAGCAGCATGTGGCTCTTTCTCAGCCCAGCTCTAGCTCCACTGACTCAGAGAAGACAGAACCCTTCAGGAGCCATCAGTGGAGCTCAACACTATACTCATCTCTGTGTCAGTGTGGATGACAGGGGTATAGATACAAAGCAATCCTAGCATGATATTACGTCTTTCTCTATATCAATCTCTCAGTCTTTCTCTCTCTCTGTCTCTTATCTTTCTCTCCTATCTCTCTCTTACTCTCTCCTTTTTTGTCTCGGTCTCTGGCTTTCCCTCTCTGTCTCGCACTCCCCTCTCTCTCTCTCTCTCTCTCTCTCTCTCTCTCTATCTCTCTCTCGCTCTCTCGCTCTCTCTCTCTCTCTCTCTCTCTCTCTCTCTCTCTCTCTCTCTCTCTCTCTCTCTCTCTCTCTCTCTCTCTCTCTCTCTCTCTCTCTCTCTCTCTCTCTCTCTCTCTCTCTCTCTCTCTACTCTCTCTCTCTCTCTCGCTATCTCTCTCTCTGAATGCACAACTTGAGGCCCATGAGACTACAGTGAGAGCACAAAATTGATATTTTTGATTATATTTGAAGTCTGCAAAGCAAGTGTGCTAGCGGGCTACAGTGGAGAGGGTTGTACTGAAAATAGATAGCATTAATCAGAGGAATCTGATCTATGACAAACAAATATAGGGAGGGAGTGTCTGAGTGGATGGAACAAGATCTTATCTAACAAAGGAAAGGAAAAATACATTTTGCCTGGAGTAGTAAGCCTACTTTGTCAGTGATGTGTAAACAAAGTGTGGTCCTCTGTAGCTCAGCTGGTAGAGCACGGCGCTTGTAACGCCAAGGTAGTGGGTTCGATCCCCGGGACCACCCATACACAAAAATGTATGCACGCATGACTGTAAGTCGCTTTGGATAAAAGCGTCTGCTAAATGGCATATTTTTTTTTTTTTTTTTTGATCACATACAGGATGCGTCCCAAATGGCACCCTATTCCCTATATGGTGCACTACTTTTGACCAGGGTCCATATGACTCTGGTGAAAAGTAGTGCACTATACGGGAATAGGGTGCCTATCCGTTTCCAGTCACCATGAAAAACTGTTATGGCTTCCACAGTTCTCTCTGCTTTGTGGAGGTTTAGGAATAAATGTCGCTAACACGTAATCAAACTTTCAAACCCGCAATAACTCTGCAGCCACACTCACTCAGGCTTTGCTTTATGA
This sequence comes from Coregonus lavaretus, assembly GCF_964263955.1. Taxonomy (NCBI): domain Eukaryota; kingdom Metazoa; phylum Chordata; class Actinopteri; order Salmoniformes; family Salmonidae; genus Coregonus; species Coregonus lavaretus. The sequence continues at coordinate 13,055,647 of NC_139994.1, forward strand.
CTGTTCTGCATCACTGGAGGCCTGATAAAAATAGCAATTACAGGTGTTTGTTGAAATATCACATTCCATATCCAATTGCATTAGTACACTATTAGCATCTTAAAGGGTTACCCAATTAAACGATCAGCAAACTGCATAATTCAACTGATTAAAAAAGGGGAATGCTTGAAATGAGAACACCTACCATTTCACTTTGTTTGTGCTCTCTGTTCTTTGTAAAAGGTAAAAGGTGATTTAAAGTGGACGTAACTACTGTACCTTTCTCAAGGTTTGTGACACATACAGTGGGGAAAAAAAGTATTTAGTCAGCCACCAATTGTGTAAGTTCTCCCACTTAAAAAGATGAGAGAGGCCTGTAATTTTCATCATAGGTACACGTCAACTATGACAGACAAATTGAGAAAAGAAAATCCAGAAAATCACATTGTAGGATTTTTAATGAATTTATTTGCAAATTATGGTGGAAAATAAGTATTTGGTCACCTACAAACAAGCAAGATTTCTGGCTCTCACAGACCAGTAACTTCTTCTTTAAGAGGCTCCTCTGTCCTCCACTCGTTACCTGTATTAATGGCACCTGTTTGAATTTGTTATCAGTATAAAAGACACCTGTCCACAACCTCAAACAGTCACACTCCAAACTCCACTATGGCCAAGACCAAAGAGCTGTCAAAGGACACCAGAAACAAAATTGTAGACCTGCACCAGGCTGGGAAGACTGAATCTGCAATAGGTAAGCAGCTTGGTTTGAAGAAATCAACTGTGGGAGCAATTATTAGGAAATGGAAGACATACAAGACCACTGATAATCTCCCTCGATCTGGGGCTCCACGCAAGATCTCACCCCGTGGGGTCAAAATGATCACAAGAACGGTGAGCAAAAATCCCAGAACCACACGGGGGGACCTAGTGAATGACCTGCAGAGAGCTGGGACCAAAGTAACAAAGCCTACCATCAGTAACACACTACGCCGCCAGGGACTCAAATCCTGCAGTGCTAGACGTGTCCCCCTGCTTAAGCCAGTAAATGTCCAGGCCCGTCTGAAGTTTGCTAGAGTGCATCCAGAAGAGGATTGGGAGAAAGTCATATGGTCAGATGAAACCAAAATATAACTTTTTGGTAAAAACTCAACTTGTCGTGTTTGGAGGACAAAGAATGCTGAGTTGCATCCAAAGAACACCATACCTACTGTGAAGCATGGGAGTGAAAACATCATACTTTGGGGCTGTTTTTCTGCAAAGGGACCAGGACGACTGATCCGTGTAAAGGAAAAATGAATGGGGCCATGTATCGTGAGATTTTGAGTGAAAACCTCCTTTCATCAGCAAGGGCATTGAAGATGAAACGTGGCTGGGTCTTTCAGCATGACAATGATCCCAAACACACCACCCGGGCAACGAAGGAGTGGCTTCGTAAGAAGCATTTCAAGGTCCTGGAGTCTCCAGATCTCAACCCCATAGAAAATCTTTGGAGGGAGTTGAAAGTCCATGTTGCCCAGCGACAGCCCCAAAACATCACTGCTCTAGAGGAGATCTGCATGGAGGAATGGGCCAAAATACCAGCAACAGTGTGTGAAAACCTTGTGAAGACTTACAGAAAACGTTTGACCTGTGTCATTGCCAACAAAGGGTATATAACAAAGTATTGAGAAACTTTTGATATTGACCAAATACTTATTTTCCACCATAATTTGCAAATAAATTCATTAAAAATCCTACAATGTGATTTTCTGGAATATTTTTTCTCATTTTGTCTGTCATAGTTGACGTGTACCTATGATGAAAATTACAGGCCTCTCTCATCTTTTTAAGTGGGAGAACTTGCACAATTGGTGGCTGACTAAATACTTTTTTCCCCCACTGTACTTAGAGAGAAAACTATGTTGCTGCAACTGATTTATCTGAATTAATGAGCCAGCTGCTGTTTTCTAAGTTCTCTAAGAAACATCTAATTTCCAATTCAAACAATGCACATACGTATAGATCAGTGGAGGCTGCTGAGTGTTAGAAACTGTGGAAACTGGCATAAATACATTATAACAATGAAAACAAGGTACACAAGGATACCATCAGATATCCAGTTAAGGGAGATACATTTGCCTGTATAAGCCTGGTTTCAAGGACAACATAATCGAATGAGATAATGGAACTATGGTTTCCTGCTTATTTGGGCCCAAATGCTCCACATTTCCGCCAAAGAGTTGTTTCTCTACAAATTAGCAAGAATACCTGGTCACAAATAGAGATACTGACAATCATCAATGCGAGAAGCATGCTACAGCCTTCACAAATGAGACTATCAGAGATACCACAGGGACAAAACAGCAAACCAAAAATTATACGATATCCACGAGTAGGACATACAAAGTCTTCCAAAATAGAACACACATAAAGACATTGCCAGCCCAATATATCCCCCTATTGTGTCTTTCTTTTTGGTTTCCTTCAGTTTGCCATGCTTCGAAAATCTATTACATAATTCTCTTGATGGTGCCAGACCAGAGCACTAACAACCAGACAGCGACAGTGATTGGCTTAGTTTGTGGAGTTGGTTGTGTGAATTCTGGGTACAGACAGGGCCACATGTGAACAGAATAAGACAAAAACTTGGCTCTGATTCTACTTTTACACAGTTGGAGGCCAGGGAAGGAGGGGAACATAAGACAGATGGAAGGAGGGTAAAATAGAGGGGGGAGGGAGAGAGGAAGAGAGGGAGGGAGGGGACAAACAGCTTTTGTTGACACAGAACTCGCCCCACAACAAGGTCAGGGAGCTAGCTACCAGTTGCAAAACACTGAATAGTAAACCACGTGCAGAAACAACAATACACACATTTAGGCTAAGCAGGACGCAAAAGCCAAAGTGATTTGAATATGAACTTTGGAACTGATGTGGGTCTGATGTATGATGTTGGGTGGTGTGGAGAGTTTGAAGCCATGCCTTAGTCTGTCGACTGGGCCCAGTTCCCAAATCAAAGACAGAGAGGGCAATCCATAGATGCATTACCATAAATACATATTAATATCAATTTGTTCAGTGTCATTTGAAAGACTTCCTCTTGACGACGTCTCCAAACAAAGATTGTCACACCAACACAAACAAGTAAACAAGTTGACAGCCCATCTTCTAAAGAAATCAACAATGGGTCATATCCAGTCCCCTATGTTACACAAGGAAGGAAGAGGATTTAGTAAGTAAATAAGAGCAGTATGTATCAAGCATCTAAGAGTAGGAGTGCTGATCTAGGATCAGATCCCCCTTGTCAATGTATTCTTATTCATTCTGATCTAAAAGGCAAAACTGATCCTAAATCAGTACTCCTACTCTAAAATGCTTGATACATACAGTACATACGCCAGTATCCATCTATCTATCTATCTATCTATCTATCATCTATCTATCTATCTATCTATCTATCTATCTATCTATCTATCTATCTATCTATCTATCTATCTATCTATCTATCTATCTATCTATCTATCTATCTATCTATCTATCTATCTATCTATCTATCTATCTATCTATCTATCTATCTATCTATCTATCTATCTATCTATCTATCTATCTATCTATCTATCTATCTATCTATCTATCTAGCTGTCTGCCTGCCTGCCTGCCTGCCTGCCTGCCTGCCTGTCTGTCTGTCTGTCTGTCTGCCTGCCTGCCTGCCTGCCTGCCTGCCTGCCTGCCTGCCTGCCTGCCTGCCTGCCTGTCTGTCTGTCTGTCTGTCTGTCTGTCTGTCTGTCTGTCTGTCTGTCTGTCTGTCTGTCTGTCTGTCTGTCTGTCTGTCTGTCTGTCTGTCTGTCTGTCTGTCTGTCTGTCTGTCTGTCTGTCTGTCTGTCTGTCTGTCTGTCTGTCTATCTATCTATCTATCTATCTATCTATCTATCTATCTATCTATCTATCTACCCCATACACTAGACAACATATGGTCAAACATCTCCCAGACAAACTGTGATGGCTGTCTATTAGCAAACTGTACCAATATTCAGATCCCTATTAAAATACATCCTTGCTATGAAGATAATTGGTATTGATTCGTCCGACAACCAATATTCTCATATGATCATAAATCATTATTGACATATTGGTAAGAACTCCACTACTACTGGACAACTACAAATACCTAGGTGTCTGGTTAGACCGTAAACTCTCCTTCCAGACTCACATTAAGCATCTCCAATCCAAAGTTAAATCTAGAATTGGCTTCCTATTTCGCAACAAAGCCTCCTACACTCATGCTGCTAAACATGCCCTCGTAAAACTGACTATCCTACCGATCCTTGACTTCAGCGATGTCATTTACAAAATAGCTTCCAACACTCTACTCAGCAAATTGGATGTAGTCTATCACAGTGCCATCCGTTTTGTCACCAAAGCCCCATATACTACCCACCATTGTGACCTGTACGCTCTCGTTGGCTGGCCCTCACTACATATTCGTCGCCAAACCCACTGGCTCCAGGTCATCTATAAATCACTTCTAGGCAAATCCCCGCCTTATCTTAGATCATTGGTCACCATAGCAACACCCAGCCTTGGTATGTGTTCCAGCAGGTATATCTCACTGGTCATCCCCAAAGCCAACACCTCCTTTGGCCGCCATTCCTTCCAGTTCTCTGCTGCAAATGACTGGAACGAACTGCCCAAATATCTGAAGCTGGAGACACTTATCTCCCTCACTAACTTTAAGCATCAGTTGTCAGAGCAGCTTACCGATCACTGCACCTGTACACAGCCCATCTGTAATTAGCCCACCCAGCATTTATTTTGCTCATTTGCACCCCAGTATCTCTATTTGCACATCATCTTCTGCACATCTATCACTCCAGTGTTAATACTAAATTGTAATTATTTTGCACTATGGCCTATTTATTGCCTTACATCCATAACTTACTACATTTGCACACACTGTATATAGATTTTCTATTGTGTTATTGACTGTACGTTTTGTTTATTCCATATGTAACTCTGTGTTGTTGTTGTTTTTATCGCACTGCTTTGCTTTATCTTGGCCAGGTCACAGTTGTAAATGAGAACTTGTTCTCAACTGGCTTACCTGGTTAAATAAAGGTGAAATAAAATAACATTAAAATAAATAAACTGGCATATAACAACTCCATATAATCTTGTAGGATGCAATACATTATGGTGAGAATTAGGAATATGTTCCTCTCCCTTTTCATTTTCTGTCATTTCATGTAAAATGAAAAAGATGAAGACATTAGAGATGAAAAAGAGCTGTTTGTCTCTCCCCTAAATACAGCAGGTCTTATCCGTCTGGTTCCTATCCAGAATAGAGAAGGGAATCGATAGACTCATTTGCCAACAATCAATAGAACGCTGAGCTAAAATATTGTTATTACGAGCACATTAGAAAATATTATTCACTTCCAAAATGACTAATGATTATGTCAATATCTCATAAAACATACAATACGAAAAACCAGGCACCAACACACACATACACAATTGTCAGTACGCTAAGCCAAACAAGTTCAACGTCTAGTGTAGACAATTTTGGTGGCAAAGTGACTATTTCATTACAGCTATACAGTAAAGGCTTACCTCAGATTTTATACATTGAAAGAAGGTCTCTACTTTTTTCCCCTTATGACTTACATCAGTGATTCACATTTGCAGTCGCTGACTAACAAGCACAACAAGACAACAAATGACCATTTTGAAGTGATGAATTGAAACAATGACCAGACAAACACAGACAGAGAGAGGCGCAGTAGTAACAGCAGACTCACCATATTGTCGGAGGCTCAGACCCTTCCACTTCCAAGTAGTCATATTTTTCCTCCGTCTGGAAGTCTGTAAAAATGATGGAGATGGTGTCTCCAGGATCAGCAAGTATGGTCCACGTACAGTCCGCACTATTGTAATATTCACTCGGGAAATTGGGACTTGAAATGATGCCACTTGAACCCCTCAGAGTATCACCACATGTGTCCTCAGCTGTCAATCAAACGGAAAGACTTCTGTTAGGAATCGGGCTTTGCTCCACATGTAAGTAGTATACAGCAGAAAATAACAGCTGAACCCTCTTTTTTGTTTGGCTTTGGTCGATTTTTGACCGAGGCAACGTCATATGTATGTGTCTTTGTATATATGTACATACATACAACCATTTTACCACATACAGTATGGATTTTTAATATCCAGCCCATTTCTCAATTACGAATTGAATTCATAATATTGCCACAGCTTTTGTATGCCACATGATATCTTACAGTAGATGGTCTTTCTGTTTTTCCTCCCCTTTCTTTCTTTAACAGTTTTGAAGTAGAAATGGGATATAACTGGAATTTGTGTTGCCGCCTTTCATTATTACAGCATAAATGAGAGTAACATGAAGGCTCACTTCAAGGCCTCCGCTAGTCTTTTCATCAGGTTTTAGAGAGGAGACCCTACTTAGAAGGGCTTCTGGTGCTGAGACGCTCAACGCCTCTTTCTCTCTCTCTCTCTCATCTTTGTCATGACTATTAATTGACTCCATCCATACATGGGTTCTTGGAATCAAAAAGGTCCCAGCTGTATTTCCCAGCAGACTCGGAGCTCTGCTCTTGTCTTATTTCTCATTTATTTTATTTTATCAAGGACTTCCAATTTAATTTGAACAAAGTTTAAATGTTTTTTTTTTTTTTACAGGATTCAGATTATTATTTTTTGTTGTTGTTGTTTTGGAAATGTTTGGATACATAATGTACAGATAAAGACACATGGACTGGTCTGCGCAGACTTTATAAATTATATACATATAATTTATACAGAAAGGCAAACCTATAACATACATATAGATCCACGTATACATGCATGCACATGGTACGTGACCGTGTGTATGGATATATAGTGAATAAGGTGAAAAGTGATGCTCATTGGAGAATCCCTTTCATCCAGGACTACAACATAAGTTTTGGGGAACAGGAATATATACATAGAAACATTGAGGAAAAAGACATTGGCATGTGAGATGCAAGGAGTTACATGCCAATGTTTTGTTCAAACAATCTACAGTCGGGAACAAACTTATAAACATTGAAAAACATATCTCATCCACACACACCCATGCTCATACATGCACATATTCACAACAAATAATGCATAGACACATGCACACAAAAAACACACACACAATCAAGTGCACACACGCGCACGTAAAGGACATCACGCTGCTTGCTTAGCGAGTACCACTTCCTCCCGATTTGGACCATACCTGGTGCGAACTCGGGACCACCATCCTAAAGCGCCTTACCAGTCAGTGCCATGCGAGAAGCTAGCTATTCTCTGGCGGGGACACTTCAGGCTACACACGCACGCACAGAGTCTCAATGATCTGGCCATTCTCTATCAACTCCTGTTATTTTTTGTATATATTTTAGTCATTTAGCAGACACTCTTATCAAGAGCAACTTACAATTAGTGAGCGCATACATTTTCATACTGGCCCTCCGTGGGAATCGAACCCACAACCCTGCCGTTGCAAACAATATGCTCTACCAACTGAGCTACACGAGACTGTTATCGCCTTTGCAATTATACATGAGTTTATTCTGGAGATTCAGAGGTGATTAGATTACACACTCTGATAGCTAGGGGAAAGTCAAACCTTTAATAAAAATCCCTTTATCAATACCATCAGTAATACAAACATTATTATAATGTCACTGAGCATGTGAGTGACAGGCTCATCAGGCCTCAATTAGAGGGAACGTAACAGAAGCACAGAGAAGGGGTTATGTAGAGCAGGGAATAATATAGGTCTAGTTAATGACATTCTCTATAATAGTACACTCAATGACATTCTCTATAATAGTACACTAAATTACATTCTCTATAATAGTACACTCAATGACATTCTCTATAATAATATACTCACTTAGTGATCCACTGACTTTCTCAGTATCCATAAAGCCAAGTTTTCTTGGAAAACATTCCTTAGTATAATATACAGTGCATTTGGAAAGTGTTCAGACCTCTTCCCTTTTTCCACATTTAGTTTTACGTTACAGCCTTATTCTAAAATGGATTAAGTTTACGTGGCTCTTATGAAACACTTAGAAGTTCTTCATCCATATCTTCAAGCTTTCTATAGGGTTAAGAGCTAAGAGCTAAGGGCTAAGGGCTAAGGGCTAAGAGCTAAGGGCTAAGGGCTAAGAGCTAAGAGCTAAGGGCTAAGGGCTAAGAGCTAAGAGCTAAGGGCTAAGGGCTAAGGGCTAAGGGCTAAGGGCTAAGAGCTAAGGGCTAAGGGCTAAGAGCTAAGAGCTAAGGGCTAAGGGCTAAGAGCTAAGAGCTAAGGGCTAAGGGCTAAAATCAAATCAAATCAAATCAAATCAAATTTTATTGGTAACATGCGCCGAATACAACAGGTGCAGACATTACAGTGAAATGCTTACTTACAGCCCTTAACCAACAGTGCGTTTATTTTTAACTAAAAAAGGAAAAATAAAACAACAACAAAAAAAGTGTTGAGAAAAAAAAGAGCAGAAGTAAAATAAAGTGACAGTAGGGAGGCTATATATACAGGGGGGTACCGTTGCAGAGTCAATGTGCGGGGGCACCGGCTAGTTGAGGTAGTTGAGGTAATATGTACATGTGGGTAGAGTTAAAGTGACTATGCATAAATAATTAACAGAGTAGCAGCAGCGTAAAAAGGATGGGGTGGGGGGGCAGTGCAAATAGTCCGGGTAGCCATGATTAGCTGTTCAGGAGTCTTATGGCTTGGGGGTAGAAGCTGTTGAGAAGTCTTTTGGACCTAGACTTGGCACTCCGGTACCGCTTGCCGTGCGGTAGCAGAGAGAACAGTCTATGACTAGGGTGGCTGGAGTCTTTGACCATTTTGAGGGCCTTCCTCTGACACCGCCTGGTATAGAGGTCCTGGATGGCAGGAAGCTTGGCCCCAGTGATGTACTGGGCCGTACGCACTACCCTCTGTAGTGCCTTGCGGTCGGAGGCCAAGCAGTTGCCATACCAGGCGGTGATGCAACCAGTCAGGATGCTCTCGATGGTGCAGCTGTAGAATTTTTTGAGGATCTGAGGACCCATGCCAAATCTTTTCAGTCTCCTGAGGGGGAATAGGCTTAAAAGCTAAGGGCTAAGAGCTTAGAGCTAAGGGCTAAGGGCTAAGGGCTAATAGCTAAGGGCTAATGGCTAAGAGCTATGGGCTAAGGGCTAAGAGCTAAGAGCTAAGGGCTAAAAGCTAAGGGATAAGAGCTAAGGGCTTAGAGCTAAGAGCTAAGGGCTATGAGCTAAGGGCTAAGAGCTAAGGGCTAAGGGCTAAGAGCTAAGGGCTAAAAGCTAAGGGCTAAGAGCTAAGGGCTTAGCGCTAAGAGCTAAGGGCTATGAGCTAAGGGCTAAGAGCTAAGGGCTAAGGGCTAAAGGCTAAGAGCTAAGAGCTAAGGGCTAAGGGCTAAAAGCTAAGGGCTAAGAGCTAAGGGCTTAGCGCTAAGAGCTAAGGGCTAAGAGCTAAGGGCTAAGTGCTAAGAGCACCCTATAGAAAGCTTGAAGATATGTATGAAGAACTTCTAAGTGTTTCATAAGAGCCACATACATTTCCTTAATGCATACATGACTCTCTAGGTCACACTGTTCAGTTAATTAGCACTAACAGTTTTACTTTGAACTGATGAACGGAACATACTTTGTGATGAACATTCATTAGCTGCACATGAAGAAAAAGTGGAGGAATCAACTCAATACTCATATCAAAAGGTCAATTAGAGGGTGCTTATATTTGTCCTGTTTCACACATGTACACGTGTGTAACCTGTACAAGTGTGTAGTGTGAAAAATAACATGTTTTGCATATCCCACTGCCCCGGAGACACCCTCGGAGAGTGGGGTCACAGCCAGGGATCAGTGACCCTGGAGCAATTAGGGTTAAGTGCCTTGCTCAAGGGCAGATTGAAAGATTTTTCACCTTATCAGCTCGAAGATTTGAACTAGCAAGCTTTCGGTTTCAGGCACAACGCTCTAACCACTAGGCCAGTGAGTGGTCGACAACCTTTTCTAACTCAAGATCACTTTCTGAGATTTTTTAAAAACATGTCTTAAAAAACATAGGCCTATGCAACATTAACCAATTAAAAACAGTTCTGTAGCAATGAGGTTTGCTATAGGCTATAAGTTATTACATTAGACAATACATTATCTCGGCATATTGGCTACGCTTGAATTGCCCTGCCATTGTTGTTCTTCTCAGACCAAAATGTAGGTTTATGATCAAACTGGTAATAGATCATTTATTTATTTACTTCTGAGGCACAGCTGAGTGAGCATAATAATGTGTTTTTTTTCTACTGGACTGATGGCCTGCATCTGATGGTCCCTCCGCTCTCCCTCCCTCCGCTGAGAAAAGGGGACACAGTCTTCCAGCTGATGGCGAAACTCAAGTCGCACTGCATTATTTCTGTCTCATGCACCAATTCATGTTGTTACTCCTATGACCAGAGAAAGTATTCCTCGATATTAAAAATGACACAAGCCGCTAATAATAACAATGCAAGCTTATCAGAACAATTTCCTATGCTCATTCATTGCAGCTGCAGTGCTGGTTGTAGCGTGAGTGGAAGTAGGGAGAACGTGCATTTTATGGCTTATAAAAGTGTTGAACAAAGTGTTGACAGTGCTGAATAACAACTTAAACATGAACTTACTCATAAAAACAGCAGCTCTTTGCTGTATTCGTTGAGTCTCTCTCTAGTCATGGTTTTAAAGGTTTTGAAATCTCACAGTATCAACTTTGCTGTGCGTTCTAGGCTTCTTTTTACAGTCTGTGGCTTGAGGAAACTGTGCAGACACTGTGATCTGAGCTATCTGATTGGACAGCGGTAGGCCTAAGGTGCACTTGATTTGCTCTCTGGGCCTGCCGGGTAGGCAGAGTTCTACATGAAATGGTTAAAAATGGGAACACTTTGCTCAAAGAATGATGTGCACTAATTAAAATAAGATACTTCAACAATGATAGAACCTTGGTTTTGGAGAGAAACGGCATAAAACCGGATTTCTCTAGATTTGGAGATGGCTCAGCCTTGACATTAGCATTGTAATGCAGAGACGCTGTCTGCCTGGCTATGATAAATTCCCTTTGGAAAACATTCTTGTCAGTCATTTGTAAATCAATTCTGCATTCCCCTGCTTCTTTTACTGCCCGCTCTCACCCAAGAGCAGAACCAGAACACCAGCCTCAGCATTTTATTTCAACCTGAATCATAATAATGAAAAACATATAGGACTCAGTCAGAAAATAAATCCACCATGAACCAGAATATATGCGCTGCACTGCAGGAGATACCACCCACCATAAATACCCCTAACACAAGTTAACATGGACCAGGGCTTATTTTTTCCGCCTATAAAGATCCTATGCCATTTTCCACCTACCGAGGTCTGTCGAATAGACATTCACATTGGACTGTTTTAGATTCCCAACATGCAAAGCTCTGACAGCTGTTGTTTGGCTGACATGCTTTAAACTGAACGTGTTTTGCTGGACATATGAGTGTCAGTGCCCTGGGACGACCTGTCAGCCCTGTCACAGACAGACCACTCAGCAGACAGTGTATCCCTCCACTACGGGCTAGCCTATAGTGTTGTCACACAAATAGGCCCTAGGAGACAGCATAGCCATTCTCCTGATGTTAGAATGTTGGTAAACTCCCAGTAGCTGACTAATAGAGCAGTGCTCTTCTACACTGCAACATTGCCTGCAATGGCGCAAAACATACGAAACGAGGCCAGAGTGAATCGGTTCTGCAAACAATGAGTCTTCAACCCACAGTGCCTAAATCTTTACAGTTCATGTCACTTCTGTAAGCAGAGGTTCTCCTAAATGTAATGAGGTATTTACTGTACACTCTCATGTCATTTCATTTTCAAAGCAATTTACTATTCTAGTCAAGATAGAAAGAGAGCAAGAGAGAGAGAGAGAGCGAGGGCAAGAGAGAAATCGAGAGAGAGAGATGAAATCCTCATCCCGCTGTTCTGCTATGGTATTCTCAGGAGCATGTTTGAGGTGTCAGGCCACTGATGGGGTTCCGGGAGAAGAGAGTAATCCTGTTGGCTCCCCTGCAGCAGGCATCCCAGAGACCCCCAGCTTGGCCCTGATCTCTCCCCTGCAGCAGGCATCCCAGAGACCCCCAGCCTGGCCCTGATCTCTCCCCTGCAGCAGGCATCCCAGAGACCCCCAGCCAGGCCCTGATCTCTCCCCTGCAGCAGGCATTCCAGAGACCCCCAGCCTGGCCCTGATCTCTCTCCTGGAGCAGGCAGTAGGCAGGCCAGAGACCCCCAATACCCCAGCCTAACCTGCTATACACTGAGTGTACAAAACATTAGGAACACCTTCCTAATATTGAGTTGCACACCCTTTTGCCCTCAGAACAGCCTCAATTTGTCAGGGCTACAAGGTGTTGAAAGCATTCCACAGGGACACTGGCCCATGTTGACTTCAATGTTTCCCACAGTTGTGTCAAGTTGGCTGGATGTCCTTTGAGTGGTGGACCATTCATGATACACACGGGAAACTGTTGAGCATGAAAAACCCAGCAGCGTTGCAGTTCTTGTCACAATCAAACCAGTGCGCCTGGCCCCTACTACCATACCCTGTTCAAAGGCTCTTAAATCTTTTGTCTTGCCCATTTACACTCTGAATGGCACACAAACACAATCCATGTTGTTCTTTAAAAGTGCTTTCCTCTCAATCTTAAATAAGCATGCCCCATTCAAAAAATTCAGAACTAAGAACAGATATAGCCCCTGGTTCTCCTCAGACTTGACTGCCCTTGACCAGCACAAAAACATCCTGTGGCGTACTGCATTAGCATCGAATAGCCCCCGCGATATGCAACTTTTCAGGGAAGTTAGGAACCAATATACACAAGCAGTTAGGAAGGCAAAGGCTAGCTTTTTCAAACAGAAATTTGCATCCTGTAGCACTAACTCCAAAAGGTTTTGGGACACTGTAAAGTCCATGGAGAATAAGAGCACCTCCTCCCAGCTGCACACAGCACTGAGGCTAGGAAACACTATCACCACCGATAAATCTACAATAATCGAGAATTTCAACACGCATTTTGCTACAGCTGGCCCTCCGCTGCAACTTGCCCATGCCCCCCCCCCCCCACTTCTCCTTCACACAAATTCAGACAGCTGATGTTATGAAAGAGCTGCAAAATCTGGACCCCTACAAATCATCTGGGCTAGACAATCTGGACCCTTTCTTTCTAAAGATAGCCGCCGAAATTGTCGCAACCCCTATTACTAGCCTGTTCAACCTCTCTTTCATAACGTCTGAGATCCCCAGAGATTGGAAAGCTGCCACGGTCATCCCCCTCTTCAAAGGGGGTGACACTCTAGATCCAAACTGTTACAGACCTATATCCATCCTGCCCTGCCTTTCGAACGTTTTTGAAAGCCAAGTTAACAAACAGATCACTGACCATTTCGAATCCCACCGTACCTTCTCCGCTATGCAATCCGGTTTCCGAGCTGGTCATGGGTGCACCTCAGCCACGCTCAAGGTCCTAAACAATATTATAACCGCGATCGATAATAGACAGTACTGTGCAGCCGTCTTCATCGACCTGGCCAAGGCTTTTGACTCTGTCAACCACCGCATTCTTATTGGCAGACTAAATAGCCTTGGTTCTTCAAATGACTGCCTCGCCTGGTTCACCAACTACTTCTCAGATAGAGTTCAATGTGTCAAATCGGAGGGCCTGTTGTCTGGACCTCTGGCAGTCTCTATGGGGGTGCCACAGGGTTCAATTCTTGGGCCGACTCTTTTCTCTGTGTATATCAATGATGTCGCTCTTGCTGCTGGTGACTCTCAGATCAACCTTTACGCAGACGACACCATTTTGTATACATCTGGCCCTTCATTGGACACTGTGTTAACAAACCTCCAAACGAGCTTCAATGCCATACAACACTCCTTCCATAGCCTCCAACTGCTCTTAAACACTAGTAAAACTAAATGCATGTTCTTCAATCGAACGCTGCTGGCACCCGCCCACCCGACTAGAATCACTACTCTCGACGGGTCTGACCTAGAGTATGTGGACAACTACAAATACCTAGGTGTCTGGTTAGACTGTAAACTCTCCTTCAAGACTCACATTAAGCATCTCCAAGCCAAAGTTAAATCTAGAATTGGCTTCCTATTTCGCAACAAAGCCTCCTTCACTCATGCTGCCAAACATGCCCTCGTAAAACTGACTATCCTACCGATTTTTGACTTTGGCGAAGTCATTTACAAAATAGCCTCTAACACTCTACTCAGCAAATTGGATGTAGTCTATCACAGTGCCATCCGTTTTGTCACCAAAGCCCCATATACTACCCACCACTGTGACCTGTACGCTCTTGTTGGCTGGTCCTCACTACATATTCGTCGCCAAACCCACTGGCTCCAGGCCATTTATAAGTCACTGCTAGGCAAATCCCCGCCTTATCTTAGCTCATTGGTCACCATAGCAACACCCACCTGTAGTATGCACTCCAGCAGGTATATCTCACTGGTCATCCCCAAAGCCAACACCTCATTTGGCTGCCATTCCTTCCAGTTCTCTGCTGCCAATGACTGGAACGAACTGTAAAAATCTCTGAAGCTGGAGACTCTTATCTCCCTCACTAACTTTAAGCATCAGTTGTCAGAGCACCTTACCGATCACTGCAACTGTACACAGCCCATCTGAAATTAGCCCACCCAACTACCTCATCCCCATATTGTTATTTATTTTGCTCATTTGCACCCCAGTATCTCTAGTTGCACATCATCTCTTGCACATCTATCATTTCAGTGTTAATAATAATTGTAATTATTTTGCACTATGGCCTATTTATTGCCTTACCTCCATAACTTGCTACATTTAGACACACTGTATATATATTTTCTGTTGTATTTTTGAATTTATGTTTTGTTTTACCTCATATGTAACTCTGTGTTGTTGTTTTTATCACACTGCTTTGCTTTATCTTGGCCAGGTCGCAGTTGTAAATGAGAACTTGTTCTCAACTGGCTTACCTGGTTAAATAAAGTTGAAATAAAAAAATAAAAAAAATGTCTCAGTTGTCTCAAGGCTTAAAAATCCTTCTTTAACCTGTCTCCTCCCCTTCATTTACACTGATTGAAGTGGATTTAACAAGTGACATCATTAAGGGATCATAGCTTTCACTTCGATTCACCTGGTCAGTCTATGACATAGAAAGAACAGTTGTTCCTAATGTTTTGTACACTCAGTGTATACGTTGCCATGGGTTCTCTGTTTTACTTAAATTGTTTGTGTTCCCTGCTCAAACAGTGCTCTATCCTAGACATAACATGGGAAAAGTCTAGATGTGAAGAATTGAGCAGTCTTTCTCCCCACTGGCCATGAGAGTCTTAATAGCAGAATTCCTTTAGCAGCCAACAAAATATGTAACCCCCCCTGCTGTGAGAGTGTGAATGGGATTCTGGCACATTTAGAAGAAGTACATCCACCATAGGTTGTTCTCCCTGACCCCTTTAGACTCTTTCGATCCCTCACGCAAAATATAATAACCAGCGATATTCGCTCTAAACAATGTTTTGTTGTAATGTTAACATAAGTGCTTATTCGTCTGTTATGCCTCAAAGGGGACAAAACATTATAGATAGTCCATACTTGGTGCTCTGTTACTCCAGACATGTTCCACATTAAAAATGGTAGCCGAGGGAACCGTACATCACTGTTCTCTACTTCTTCTTCTTCTTCTTCTTCTTCTTCTTCTTCTTCTTCTTCTTCTTCTTCTTCTTCTTCTTCTTCTTCTTCTTCTTCTTCTTCTTCTTCTTCTTCTTCAAAATGTCTGCCTGCCACTAAAAACATTTTCCCTCTTTCCTTCCTTCCACTGTTGGGTCCTGCTGGTGGTGTTTACCAATGACGAAGTTGTTTATCTTTTATTTTTGCATTCATTCGACCCATCGACTAGGCTCCGCACATTCATTCAAGGAGCCATCACTTCAGAGACTGGCTTTCTGGATGTACGATTGATGGAAATGGCATGTAATCCTTACTGTGTGACAGGCAAGAGAGGCTTTCCATGGAATAAGGTTATTGAGCCGCATTGAGTGAACAGCACTGGGAGGGGTGGGAGGAGGTGGGGGGTGGGTGGGATCGAGGTGGGGGGTGGGTGGGTGGGGGGAGGTGGAGGGTGGGTGGGGGTGGGGGTGTGGTATGGGGGGGAGAGGGGAGTCTTGGGACAGGAACCCACAGAGACCCACAGAGACCCTAAAATCTAATAAATCAAAAACCTCTTATGTGGACCCATGGAAAATAGCCTTTGAAAGGGGGATGTTTTATTATGAGAGATGGAGACAAGCCTCAAATGGATGCTGTATTGATGGGAGGATGGGAGAGGAAGCAATAAAGAGAAATGATGAGGCAGAGAGATTAAAGCACCTCTACCTCTCCAAGGGGGCAGTATTACACAAAAGATTGCTGGCGAACGCAAAGCATGGGCATGTGGCTTCAACTGGCAACCACGCAAAACAAAGAGCTACATGTACATTTCGCCTCCACCTTTGGCTCGTCATACAACTGGCTGCAGTGACGAACAATTCATTTTTGTCCTCTTTACATCCCTTTATGGTGGTTGGTATACTGTAGTATAGCTGCTGACCTAGACTTAGGTTTACACCTACGTGTAGCTTCAATACACCTTCACATCTTTGGCTTCAACTGGCGACCACGCAAAACAAAGAGCTACATGTACAGTTCGCCTCCACCTTTGGCTCGTCATACAACTGACTGCGGTACCCAACCATTTTTTTTTTCTTTCTTTAAATCCCTTTATGGCGGTTGGTATACTCAACTGTAGCTCCTGAGTTCACTCTTCACTGTACTGGCTGCAAGTTTAGACCATTTTGGCCTTAACAAGCATAATGAGCACTTTTGGCTTAACAAGCATGACCTTAATTTAGGCCACATATTTTCCATCCATCCCAATAGACATTGATCAGCTGTTTTTCCATCACTAATAAATTGTTGACATTTGGCCCAATTAGGAGTTAGTGGACCGGTAGAGGGTTTAAAATTGTGATAGCCAGGAATAAACATGGGGCCAGTGGAGACACAGAATACAACAGCATTCACACCTGAACAGACAAGACAAAGCCTTAAACAACAAAGGGAGCCATTATGGCTGGGACCAACAGGGGGAAATTTGTGAGGTGTATAAAGCTGATTTAGTCACCATTCATTGTACTCATATCATTGTGTTAAACAAAACAGTCTATTGACCGTCAATTAAACAGTTGAATAAAATGCCGTAATCTGGTGGGAAATAATGATAAACCTCAACAAGATGTGAGGTAATATGAGTATGCTGAATATGTTGAGGCAGGCACCTGTGTCTCGAGTGGATGCTTTTGGATGCCAGGACAGTTTCAGAATAGTGTTGCCGGTTAGGCTGTTGTTGTTCTCTCTCAAGAGGTGGGAAAATGTCAGCCCTCCCTGACAAGTTAAACAAATGCTTACATGAAAACATATTTGTTATGCTCCTCAGGTCCCAGAAAAACAAGCCCATTTCAACTTTATGATCTCTTCCACTCGGAGCACCTTGTGGTTCTGGCAGCTCAATAATTAGTATTAAACAATACAACTCGGAAAACTAATTCAGGTGAGTTCCAGAGAGTGTGTCATCACTCAAACAGTGACAGAACAAATTAAGCCCATGTCACAGTCTAGATCTGATGTGTGTGTGTGTGTGTCTCCGAGATCTAAATTACAACTTTGCAAGAAAATACCTTACATAATTGGTGCTCCATGTGAGGAGGTGCATCTCAGAGCCCTAATGACAACAAACGTCATTCTCCTTGGATGATGTGATGTCGTGTCATCTTGTGTGGGTGTGTGAAGATTCAACACTCCTCTAGACACTCCTTTTGACAGTTCTGCTTCACTGCAGATCGCTTCTCCCAGTCAGTGTCGAACAAGGACATACAGAGAATACTAGCCTCTAGAAGGCTAAAAGTCGAGAGTATACGACTATGGACAGAGAGTTCCATTCAGTAAGGAGCTTCAGTATGAAATGAACTGCAATGTTCCACAAAGGGAATGTCGACTCTCATCAGTTTCAGTGATGCAGGGAGCCACATATGACAGTGATATAAATACTGGTACAGGGACAGCTATTCCAGGCCAAATCATCTGCTACCTAGCTGTTCAATTCATCACAGGTCTGCTTGGAGACATCTGCCACAAATGTTTAATGTCAAAACAAAGCCGAGTCAGGCAACAACGACTGCAGCGAGTGTACCAAGCCATAGCTCAGAGGTCCCTAAGAGGACACCAGTAAAACCACAGCTACTGTGGATGGAACCTTGTAAAACAGCACTGGATTGATGCAGTGGCAAATAAAGCAGGGCGGAAAATCCTCTGAGCCTTCAACACCAGGATGGATGATTTTACTGGACTACAAGGAATAGGAAACAAGAAGAGCATTGATGGTCCTCGAATGGCCTATTCAGTTCTTTGGTTCTTCTGGGCTTAAACATTTGGTCGGTTGTATCTACATACAATTTAGAAGCTCAAACACAACCTACCCCTTGTGATACGAACACATCTTGCCAAGAATAAGGGCCACATTTATTTCTTAGTACATGGGCAATAAAGTCAGTTCAGAGATGCTATCACTAAAGTCTGGCTTGGGAAGGCTGGGTAATCGGTTTTCAGTCAGGTAAAAGGAGACAATTTGGCCCAGTTGCTGAGGAGGAGCAGCCCTGATGCCATCGCCAGCACCGGCGCCCACTGCATACGATTATCTACTCCCCTTAATAATATAATCAGTGCTTAAAACTTCGCAATCACAGGAACCATGACCCCTCCATTGATAATCAACACCACGATCCATATCAAATTATAATCAAGCAATAAATTAGGAGAAAAGTTCCTCTGTGGTGTGAATGCTTTGAATAGCTCAACCCTATTACTGCAATGTATTATTTGGCACCTAGGGGACCCTAGGATAGTGCGGCAGCCAGCGAGGCACAGCAGAGAGTGTCACATTCGTCAAAAAGACGTGTCATTCAGCGCGGCTTCCTTTAGGCTCCTATTCCTTTTTAGTTTAGCAGCACTGGGAGGGGTGGGGGGGGCGCTGAACCGAGAAACCCGATTTTACCACATGATATAGAGAGGATGATCTAGTTCATTTGCATACTGATATGTAATCGAGAGCGTGTCGATGCTTTCTGAAGATGGCCCTTCCCTCTGAACAACCGTATGCTATTTAATAATATTCTGCACTTAATCTGTTACTGAGTTAACCATCCACCGCAATTAGCACATGGGGTCTTCAATCCCCTTTCTACGACAATATCATGGTCATCCTGATGAACCACATATCAGCCCTCCATAATAACTCATATCATGGTCATCCTGATGACCAACATATCAGCCCTCCATAATAACTCATATCATGGTCATCCTGATGAACCACATATCAGCCCTCCATAATACTCATATTATGGTCATCTTGATTAACCACATATCAGCCCTCCATAACCTCATACTCAGTTATAGTACATTAGGTTCGTTTTTGGCACATCAGCCCGGCTGGGTGTCTCCTGAAGCAGAGGGAGCTTAGTACCAGCTCGCTCAATTACCACCACTACTTAGCCCTAGCCTGGTTCCAGATCCATTTGTGCTGTCCTGCCAACTCCTTTAGTCCTGGCATGACAATAACCATAGGCGTTGGCAAGACAACACAAACAGACCTGCTATACTTTCCCCACAGCCGCACTTAATAATGACAATGGAGTTGGCCAAGGATGTATCGTTCCTAACCTCCCCATCAATCTCCAAGCATTGGAACAAGTGATACCCTCCACATCATCTGTTAATTACCTTACCTAATTAGGGGCTTAGCTGTGACTCTGACCGATTGACAGGAGCCTGATCCATCCTAACCTAAAGTAATTACACCGTACAGCAAACAGTCCTGAACACCCCTTCATGAACTGTGCTGGATAACCCCATTCAGAGGCCCGATGAGGAGTCTATCTGCTCCAGCAGACTAGGTGAGGAGGGACACTGTATGATGCGATTGGACTGGCGACTGTTAAGCTCTGACAGTAAGTATGAGGTTTGAGGTAAAGGACCATCTTGAAAAAAAATGTTTTGTGTCAATTTGCTGTAGGTGAGGCATAATATGATTGGCTACTGCAAATGTGTCCGCTTTCATTGCCACTGAGCATACGGTTGTTCAGAGGGAAAGGCCATCTTCAGAAAGCATAGGCACGCTCTCGATTACATATCAGTATGCAAATGAGATAGATCATCCTCTCTATATCATGTGGTAAAATCGTGTTTCTCGGTTCAGCGGCCGTCAAAACATTCATCATAATGGATTAAGATGTTGATCAGTACAGGAATAGGAGCGTATTTTATTAAAATGGAAATCTATGGAAGATGACACATCATGCAATGTAATTCATTATCTTAACAATCAAGATAACTCACTGTCTGTTAGCTGTTATTGATGGTCAGATATGTATAATTGCAAAACAGATGCATTAAAACAACGCTAAATAATACAGATTATATAGCCTATTTTGGAAATGTATTCCCTTCAGTTAACATTGAACCAGACCCAGGCCAATGTGATAATATTCTGCAGTCAGTATAATCAAAATGGTTACACAACAAGACAAGACATGCCTCTCCTTTACCATAGGATCTACTGTGCATAGCATCATTGAAGGATCTACTGAGGGATAGCACATCAATCAAGTCAAGATTCCCCCATCTCTGACTGGCGGTTATAATACCTTCAGCATTTATACTACCAAGACCATAACTCACATTCACATTCATGATTCAAGAAGTTCCACTCACTCAGAAGATGCTCAGCACACACCTTCTCATCTGAATGTCCAATGTCAATACTCATGACCAGATAATGCTATGGGTGGTATATAGGGGTGGGTGGGGGATCACCTTGGGGTCAGCTCCACCCCACCACACCCTGACCCCCTTGGCTAATAAGGGAGTAGCATCATGAGGTCAGCTTTAATTTGCTGAGAGAGTCATGCGTGATGGATGGCTACACGACTGAAACGGAATGTTTGACACATTGCACTATCGAACCTACTAAATCACACTATGCAAAGAACCAGGGAGGCACAAACAAGCAGGCAGGGAACAGGTAGGTAGGCTACACCACAATATATCATATGGGTCTAGGTACTGTATACCTTCATAGATGATGAGAAATACTCAAGCAGTGGGGGATGTGGCATTTTATAAAACCATAAAAACACAGAAAACATGAAAAACAACATAACATAAAAAGAAACAGGTTTTCCTTAATGTTGTACTATTTCATGTGGTACTATGTACAGTGAGGGGAAAAAGTATTTGATCCCCTGCTGATTTTGTACGTTTGCCCACTGACAAATAAATTATCAGTCTATAATTTTAATGGTAGGTTTATTTGAACAGTGAGAGACAGAATAACAACAAAAAAATCCAGAAAAATGCATGTCAAAAATGTTATAAATTGATTTGCATTTTAATGAGGGAATTAGTATTTCACCCCCTCTCAATCAGAAAGATTTCTGGCTCCCAGGTGTCTTTTATACAGGTAACGAGCTGAGATTAGGAGCACACTCTTAAAGGGAGTGCTCCTAATCTCAGCGTGTTACCTGTATAAAAGACACCTGTCCACAGAAGCAATCAATCAGATTCCAAACTCTCCACCATGGCCAAGACCAAAGAGCTCTCCAAGGATGTCAGGGACAAGATTGTAGACCTACACAAGGCTGAAATGGGCTACAAGACCATCGCCAAGCAGCTTGGTGAGAAGGTGACAAGAGTTGGTGCGATTATTCGCAAATGGAAGAAACAGAAAATAACTGTCAATCTCCCTCGGCCTGGGGCTCCATGCAAGATCTCACCTCGTGGAGTTGCAATGATCATGAGAACGGTGAGGAATCAGCCCAGAACTACACGGGATGATCTTGTCAATGATCTCAAGGCAGCTGGGAACATAGTCACCAAGAAAACAATTGGTAACACACTACGCCGTGAAGGACTGAAATGCTGCAGTGCCCGCAAGGTCCCCCTGCTCAAGAAAGCACATATACAGGGCCGTCTGAAGTTTGC
>NC_139994.1:13082770-13164730 GCF_964263955.1 Coregonus lavaretus
CAGACCATGTGTCGCTTGTCAATTTCCAGGTGGATGGCAGTCTAATCAAGAGTTGAGATGCCCCCATGCATGTTTGGAGTATGGAGTTACTATTATCTCAAAGGATGCTGTTTCCAGGCAGTGCTTCTGGTAAATTGCGCTCAATCTGCTACGTACACCTTACTAATGAGCCTGGACATATCTTTACTAAGGCATTACCACTTCTCATGCAGCTGTTAGATCTACTGCTGGCCTCATATCAGACAACATACAGTTGAAGTTGGAAGTTTAGATACACCTTAGCCAAATACATTTAAACTCAGTTTTTCACAATTCCTGACATTTAATCCTAGTAAAAATTCCCTGTTTTAGGTCAGTTAGGATCACCACTTTATTTTAAGAATGTTAAATGTCAGAATAATAGTAGAGAGAATGATTTATTTAAGCTTTTATTTCTTTCATCACATTCCCAGTGGGTCAGAAGTTTACATACACTCAATTAGTATTTGGTAGCATTGCCTTTAAATTGTTTAATTTGGGTCTTCCACAAGCCTTCCACAAGCTTCCCACAATAAGTTGGGTGCCACTCTAATCTGGTGGTCCCTGCGCGCACGACCCACGTGGAGTTCCAGGTCTCCGGCAGCCTCTGGAACTGCCGTTCTGCGGCCAACAAGGCAGAGTTCATATCAGCCTATGCTACCCTCCAGTCCCTCGACTTCTTGGCGCTGACGGAAACATGGATTACCACAGAAAACACTGCTACTCCTACTGCTCTTTCCTTGTCTGACCATGTGTTCTTGCATACCCCAGAGCATCTGGTCAGCGCGGCGGTGGCACAGGAATCCTCATCTCTCCCAAGTGGACATTCTCTCTTTTTCCCCTGACCCATCTGTCTATCTCCTCATTTGAATTCCACGCTGTCACAGTCACTAGCCCATTCAAGCTTAACATCCTTGTCATTTATCGCCCTCCAGGTTCCCTTGGAGTGTTCATCAATGAGCTTGAAGCCTTGATAAGTTCCTTTCCTGAGGATGGCTCAACCCTCACAGTTCTGGGTGACTTTAACCTCCCTACGTCTGCCTTTGACTCATTTCTCTCTGCCTCCTTCTTTCCACTCCTTTCCTCTTTTGACCTCACCCTCTCACCGTCCCCCCCTATTCACAAGGCAGGCAATACGCTTGACCTCATCTTTACTAGATGCTGTTCTTCTACTAATCTCACTGCAACTCCCCTCCAAGTCTCCGACCACTACTTTGTATCGTTTTCTCTCTCGCTCTCCTCCAATACTACTCACTCTGCCCCTACTCCGATGGTAATGTGCCGTAACAACCTTCGCTACTCTCTTCTCTTCCCTCTGCTAAATCCTTCTCCCTCCGATCTCCTGATTCTGCCTCATCAACCCTCCTTTCCTCCCTTTCTGCATCTTTTGACTCTCTATATCCCCTATCCTCCCGGCCAGCTCGGTCCTCCCCTCCTGCTCTGTGGCTTGACGACTCATTGCGAGCTCACTGAAGAGGGCTCCGGGCAGCCGAGCGGAAATTGAGGAAAACTAGACTCCCTGCGGACCTGTCATCTTTTCACTCCCTCCTCTCTACATTCTCTTCCTCTGTTTCCGCTGCTAAAGCCACTTTCTACCACTCTAAATTTCAATCCTCTGCCTCTAACCCTAGGAAGCTCGTTGCCACCTTCTCCTCCCTGCTGAATCCCCCTCCTCCTCCCCCTCCCTCATCCCTCTCTGTGGATGACTTCGTCAACCATTTTGAAAAGAAGGTTGACGACTATGGAGGACTAAAAGTGCCACAATTAAATAAATAAATACACCATTAAATAATTACTTAAATGTGTCATTAATTAATTAAAATTAGAATTAAATACATAAATGTGTTATTAAATGTGTCATTAATTAATTCAAATACCGATTCATTTTATGTAAAATACATATATAATAATTTCACTATTTACATTTACATTTCATGGTCCTGCGTTGGAGTGCTTCCTGAATTACTTAAAACTGTCAAACTGACCCATCAAAAGTTGGTAGGCGGAACCTAACGCCTGATTGGTTACCCTCTGCATCAAGCCAAGACAAATCAATTCCGGATAATGTCAGCAGGTCCTGCTTCTACATCCTCTGCTAAGTTTAAAATGTCTCTAACCAACTCCCTGGAAAGTTCACGGAGATCCTCCATTGTCTCTATCCAGGTTGGCCTACTCTACTTCAGACCAAAGCAATGGATCAGACTAGATTCGCGTTAGCCCCGCCCACTGACTTTGATGGGTCAGTTTGACAGTTTTAAGTAATTCATGAATCACTGCAATGCAGGATCATGAAATGTAAATGTAAATAGTGAAATAATTATATATGTATTTTACATAAAATGAATCGGTATTTGAATTAATTAATGATACATTTAATTACACATTTATGTATTTAATTCTAATTTGAATTAATTAATGACACATTTAAGTAATTATTTAATGGTGTATTTATTTATTTAATTGTGGCACTTTTAGTCCTCCATAGACGACAACCAATCCTCATTTATTAAGTCAAATGACACCGCTGGTCCTGCTCACACTGCCCTACCCTATGCTTTGACTTCTTTCTCCCCTCTCTCTCCAGATGAAATCTTGCGACTTGTGACGGCCGGCCGCCCATCAACCTGCCCGCTTAACTCCATCCCCTCCTCTCTTCTCCAGACCATTTCCGGAGACCTTCTCCCTTACCTCACCTCGCTTATCAACTCATCCTTGACCGCTGGCCATGTCCCTTCCGTCTTCAAGAGAGCGAGAGTTGCACCCCTCCTCAAAAAACCTACACTCGATCCCTTCGATGTCAACAACTACAGACCAGTATCCCTTCTTTCTTTTCTCTCCAAAACTCTTGAGCGTGCCGTCTCTAGCCAACTCTCCTGCTATCTCTCTCAGAATTACCTTCTTGATCCAAACCAGTCAGGTTTCAAGACTGGTCATTCAACTGAGACTGCTCTTCTCTGTGTCACGGAGGCTCTCCGCACTGCTAAAGCTAACTCTCTCTCCTCTGCTCTTATCCTTCTAGACCTATCCGCTGCCTTTGATACTGTGAACCATCAGATCCTCCTCTCCACCCTCTCCGAGTTGGGCATCTCCGGCGCTGCTCACTCTTGGATTGCGTCCTACCTGACAGGTCGCTCCTACCAGGTGGTTTGGCAAAAATATGTCTCCGCACCACGTGCTCTCACCGCTGGTGTCCCCCAGGGCTCAGTTCTAGGCCCTCTCCTACTCTCTATACACCATGTCACTTGGCTCTGTCATATCCTCACATGGTCTCTCCTATCATTGCTACGCAGACGACACACAATTCATTTTCTCCTTTCCCCCTTCTGATAACCAGGTGGCGAATCGCATCTCTGCATGTCTGGCAGACATATCAGTGTGGATGTCGGATCACCACCTCAAGCTGAACCTCGGCAAGACGGAGCTGCTCTTCCTCCCGGGGAAGGACTGCCCGCTCCATGATCTCACCATCACGTTTGACAACTCCATTGTGTCCTCCTCCCAGAGTGCAAAGAACCTTGGCGTGACCCTGGACAATACCCTGTCGTTCTCCGCTATAATCAAAGTGGTGACCCGATCCTGTAGGTTCATGCTCTACAACATTCGCAGAGTACGACCCTACCTTACACAGAAAGCGGCACAGGTCCTAATCCAGGCACTTGTCATCTCCCGTCTGGATTACTGCAACTCGCTGTTGGCTGGGCTCCCTGTCTGTGCCATTAAACCCCTTCAACTTATCCAGAACGCTGCAGCCCGTCTGGTGTTCAACCTTCCCAAGTTCTCTCATGTCACCCCGCTCCTCCGCACACTCCACTGGCTTCCAGTTGAGGCTCGCATCTAATACAAGACCATGGTGCTTGCCTACGGCGCTGTGAGGGAAACGGCACCTCCTTACCTTCAGGCTCTGATCAGACCCTACACCCAAACGAGGGCACTACGTTCCTCCACCTCTGGCCTGCTAGCTCCCCTACCTCTACAGAAGCACAGTTCCCGCTCAGCCCAGTCAAAGCTATTCGCTGCTCTGGCACCCCAATGGTGGAACAAGCTCCCCCACGACGCCAGGACAGCGGAGTCACTGACCACCTTCCGGAGACACTTGAAACCCTACCTCTTTAAGGAATACCTGGAATAGTATAATGTAATCCTTCTTCCCCCACCCCCCATAAAAAAAAGGTGGTTGTCCCACTAGCTATCAAAAGTTGAATGCACCAATTTGTAAATTGCTCTGGATTAGAGCGTCTGCTAAATTATGTAAATGTTAATGTGAATTTTGGCCCATTCCTCCTGACAGAGCTGGTGTAACTGAGTCAGGTTTGTAGGCCTCCTTGCTCGCACGCGCTTTTTCAGTTCTGCCCACCCATTTTCTATAGGATTGATGTCAGGGCTTTGCGATGGCCACTCAAATAACTTGACTTTGTTGTCCTTTAGGCATTTTGCCACAATTTTGGAAGTATGCTTGGGATCATTGTCCATTTGGAAGACCCATTTGCGACCAAGCTTTAACTTCCTGACTGATGTCTTGAGATGTTGCTTCAATATATCCACATATTTTTACTTCCTCATGACGCCATCTATTTTGTGAAGTGCACCAGTCCCTCCTGCAGCAAAGCACCCCCACAGCATGATGCAGCCACCCCTGTGCTTCATGGTTGGGATGGTGTTCTTCGGCTTGCAAGCAACCCCATTTTTCCTCCAAACATAATGATGGTCATTATGGCCAAACAGTTCTATTTTTGTTTCATAAGACCAGAATACATTTTTCCAAAAAGTATGATCTTTGTCCCCCTTTGCTGTTGTTCTGGGTTTGATTTGCACTTTTCGCACCAAAGTACGTTCATCTCTAGGAGACAGAACACATCTCCTTCCTGAGCGGTATGACAGCTGTGTGGTCCCATGGTGTTTATACTTGCATAGTGTTGTTTGTACAGATGAACGTGGTACCTTCAGGCGTTTGGAAATTGCTCCCAAGGATGAACCAGACTTGTGGAGGTCTACAATTCTTTTTCTGAGGTCTTGGCTGATTTCTTTTGATTTTCCCATGATGTCAAGCAAAGAGGCACTGCGTTTGAAGGTAGGCCTTGAAATACATCCACAGGTACACCTCCAACAGATTCAAATTATGTCAATTAGCCTATCAGAAGCTTCTAAAGCCATGACATCATTTTCTGGAATTTTCCAAGCTGTTTAAAGGCACAGTCAACTTGGTGAATGTAAACCTTCTGACCCACTGGAATTGTGATACAGTGAAATATAAGTGAAATAATCTGTCTGTAAACAATTGTTTGAAAAATTACTTGTCTCATGCACAAAGTAGATGTCCTAACCGACTTGCCAAAACGATAGTTTGTTAACAAGAAAGTTATGGAGTGGTTGAAAAAAGTTTTAATGACTCCAACCTAAGTGTATGTAAACTTCCGACTTCAACTGCACCTCTCTCTTACACATGGAATTCCATTATTTATTTTCTTTCTAGTATGTTTTGGTATTACCTTTCTTTCTTTGAGCACACTTCCCCAAGAAGTATACCTGATAGTCTGACATGGCCAGTGTCTGATAGGTGCTGAAATAAACTGTCAAAACGACCAACTGAAACTTCTGAGAATAGTGTCAAAGTCTAAGACTGGAGCATGAGAATTGTTATTCACCCACCATTCCATCCCTACATCCAGCCATGGGATTTTATTAAGGATACATTAGTTTCCAGCATGGGTTTTACCCTATGTACTAACCTTTCCGTTCCCACATCCGAGTGCCATTATGGGGATCACCAAGTCAAGAGGCTGAGCTTGAAGTGATTGGGTAGATTGGCCTATTTGTGAGGGGTTGGAGGGAGTGCTGACGATCATCAAAGGTTGGATCAAACTTCCTGAACTCAATAGAAGGAGCTAGTGGATTAAGTGCATGGAGAGAGTAGGCATTGTAACAGTGTAGTTTACAATCAGGATCTCCCATTTGCACAGAAATCTCACTAGCATTTGATCAACTACATTGCTGTCACGCATTTTGCTTTGTGGTGTGTTCTTTTGATGTAGAACTTCATTGTCTCACGTCAGATAGTGTGACGGCTGTCTGCACTTATCAGTCTGATAACTCGCAAACACTAACAGGATAGCTAAAAAGAGGTTCGGCTACAATATGCTGTCATAACATTCGAAAAATGCTACCAAGGTGACATCGTCCACTAAACCACCATTCATCCTAAAATGTGACCCAAAACGATAAACCAGCTAATATACAAATAAAAAATAAATCATGAGCAAGTCTTCATTATCTAATTCTACATCTAGCTTAGGTGTTTTGTGGTGGTTGAATCAGTATTTATGAAATTTGAAATGTGCACGGAAATGTGCTAGCTAACGGGTTGGCCAAATGTTACAAAGTAGCGAGGCACAGTGCCGGTTGACAGAGTCAGATACACTACATGGCCAACGCCAAAAGTATGTGGACACCCTTTCAAATTAGTGGATTCGGCAATTTCAGGCACACCCGTTGCTGACAGGTATATAAAATCGAGTACACAGCCATGCAATCTCTATAGACAAACATTGGCAGTAGAATGGCCGGTACTGAAGAGCTCAGTGACTTTCAACGTGGCACCGTCATAGGATGCCACCTTTCCAACAAGTCAGTTTGTCACATTTCTGCCCTGCTAGAGCTACCCCGGTCAACTGTAAGGGCTGTTATTGTGAAGTGGATACGTCTAGGAGCAACAACGGCTCAGCTGCGAAGTGGTAGGCCACACAAGCTCACAGAACGGGACCGCCAAGTGCTGAAGCGTGTAGCGCGTAAAAATCGTCTGTCCTCGGTTGCAACACTCACTACCGAGTTCCTAACAGCCTCTGGAAGCAACATCAGCACAAGAACTGTTCGTCGGAAGCTTCATGAAATGGGTTTCATTGGCCAAGCAGCCGCAGACAAGCCTACGATCACCATGCGTAATGCCAAGCGTCGGCTGGAGTGGTGTAAAGCTCGCCACCATTGGACTCTGGAGCAGTGGAAACGTGTTCTCTGGAGTGATGAATCACGCATCACCATCTGGCAGTCCGATGGACGAATCTGGGTTTGGCGGATGCCAGGAGAACGCTACCTGCCCGAACGCATAGTGCCAAGTGTAAAGTTTGGTGGAGGAGGAATAATGGTCTGGGGCTGTTTTTCATGATTCGGGCTAGGTCCCTTAGTTCCAGTGAAGGGAAATCTTAATGCTTCAGCATACAATGACATTCTAGACAATTCTGTGCTTCCAACTTTGTGGCAACAGTTTGGGGAAGGCCCTTTCCTGTTTTAGCATTGCAATGTCCCCGTGCGCAAAGCGAGGTCCATACAGAAATGGTTTGTCGAGACCGGTGTGGAAGAACCTGACTGGCCTGCACAGAGCCCTGACCTCAAACCCATCGAACACCTTCGGGATGAATTGGAATGCCGACTGCAAGCCAGGCCTAATCGACCAACATCAGTGCCCGACCTCACTAATGCTCTTGTGCTGAATGGAAGCAAGTCCTAGTAGCAATGTTCCAACATCTAGTAGAAAGCATTTCCAGAAGAGCTGAGGCTGTTATAGCAGCAAAGGGGGGACCAACTCCATATTAATGCCCATGATTTTAGACTGAAAACTGTCCCACAACTTTGGTGCCGTAGAACTTCATCAACAATCTGGCAAACTAGCTACTGTATGGCCATTCAAACAAGCTTGTACTAGGCTGCTAGCTGGAGCAAGTTTGATCAGCTGATCGGGCATGATTTGCAGTAGTAGCCAGTGCATCATAGCTACCGAGAGCAGAGTGATTTTCAGAATTAGGAACTAGTTTTAGGAAGATGAGCAAAATCACATTTTTTTTAGATGAATTACACGTCCTAAAATGCAGATCAGTTCAGGTACGAGCGTCGCGTAGGAGTGACGCCATCTGACGTGAGACAATGTGTAGATAATCATATAAGTACATCTCCATACACTGTTTGCGCCAAGTCATAGTCGTAAATGTATTTTAATGTAATTTAATTTAAAGTTGAATATATATTTAAATCCCCCAGTTGTTGTGGCTTAAGTGCAATTTGAAAATCCGAATGCAACTGACAAGACCTCTCAGCCAAGAACTCTCATGCGAGTCTAGATTTCTCAGTAGGGTTGTGTGTGACAGATTTCATTCTAATTCAACTGAAGTGGGCTGCTCTTTGGAAATGTCCCTCATGCATCGAGCTGTGAACTTCACACGTGTTCTCTGTATGCCCAGTCCCAGGGCAAAACACATAACCAAACATAACACTACGGATAGCAAAACAAACTCGTAGGTAAAGTACAAAATTGAGCAAAACCAGGCCATCCTTAAACATACGACTAAAATGCAGACATATCTGTGTTTTCCACTCTCTGACGTTAACGCTTAAACATTAAATACATTCGCAGTTCATTACACCAAGTCCAAGAACAACAACAAAATGTTAATTTCTAATATAAGGAATAATGCAAGCTTTTTAGTTTACACTGATAGATAGTAAGGGTGATCTGGATTCACAATCCCACACACGTTGTCTATTCACCTGTAAGAAAGATGAATAGCATACCATTAATATAATGTAGTCTATGTAGAATATGTCTAAAGCTATGATGGGTTGAGAGGAACAGATATGTCTTTTGAAACCACTTCCATTGTGCTGATAGCTGATAAGTTATGAGAAATTCATAATTTGCAAAAGTGTGAATGGAATGGAATAAAAGAGACGAATGGTATATGAAACTGGTCCGGCTGATGTATTGGATTCCAGGACATTTGCTTGTGCTATATGACAAATGACAATTAAGACAGATGGACTTAAATTAACATTGAATAAAGACATTTAAAGATGACAGTTTTTGAATGTTCGCACAAAGGCTCTGCATACGATTTCTCATATTGAAAGAAAAACATTGAAGGATTTATTGTTGCCCTTTGTCTCTAAGCCTTTAACTGAGTTCAGTGAATCAATACATAGAGACTGAACTATAAACTTACCCTATCACTCAACATGGTTTAATTGAGTAGGCAGAAGGAGTCAGATCTCACTAACAAAGAGAAAATAACCACCAGTTCAAAAGTTAAGAATGGACATTTTAATTAGCTGCCAGGCTTTTTTCCTTCTTCTTGCTCTTTTTGTTGTATCTCTTATCCTTGTATCTGGTCTTGTTCAGTCTATTTCTCTCTAGGGAATCTAGGTATTTACTTATGCACACATTTTTCACTTTGAGTTAGGATATACTGAGGAAAAGAGGTATTCCAATGTCGGACTCCACCACTATTCCTGGCTGTACTCTACTTTATTTATCTAAGAATGAATCCGAATGAGATGTATTACTTTCTACTTGTCAACAAGGCACTCAAAATAGTCTAAATTCAATGTGACATTTAAATTCTAAATAATTTCAAACATACTCCTGTCTACGTCCCTACATTTGGCCCTGAACCATAACATATTTGACTTTCAATGATCATGATCTGAGGAAGGATTATTAATTTTTTGTCTCAGTCTTTGCTATAATATCATAGTTGTATGGTAAGCAAAGCTATAAGAATGAAAACATTTCACAATTTGTTTGAATAATATATGTGATCGACACATCACAACTTTGTCTGGTAGGGACTGGGCTTAGCATACACTGGTTTGCGTAGCAAACAATCTAGTGTCTTATATTTCCAGTTCAACAGACATGGTAAACAATTCATTGGCATGCACGGCAAGATTAACAATATCATATTAGTTTCCCTGGCAGGCGATAGCGGTTCACTGCAAATAACTTGTCCCTCTGCATGGATTTTCCTATGGTAGGCATAGGCCTATACAGAATATGAGTCCAAGCAAGAAAATAATGATCGTGCCGTTATACAATACATAGCCTACCACATATTACACACAGCAGATTTTTTTTTTTTTACTGATTTAAGATACCTTTGGTATCTAGCCTAAATTAAACCAATTCAGAGTTAGCACACAATTATAGTGAATTTGTATTTGATTTTGAATAGCCAGGTAATAGGGATTTCTTTTTATTTTCATAAATAATAGGCTGACACATTACCTTTAACTACAGAATATCTCTCCACCATTCCTTTCTCCAGCACGCCAGCACGCAGAGAGAGGGGCTGTCAACAGTTTAATGAAATATGTTTTGCTGTGAAAACATGTTACTATAAAATGTTCCCCAACATAATTTACTTGGTTTCCCAAATGAAGCACTGGGTAGCTGCAACAACAGGGCTGGAGAGCCCATGCATACAGAGTTTGGGCGGAATATCACCTGTTGAGCAGCGAAATAACCGGTGTAGCCTACCTGACATGAATGAAAAACGTACTGCCGGGAATGTGGCCTCCATTCGCTATTCCAGTGCATAAGGATTACATTTATTTTTTGTCTTGCAACTGTTCCTGCCCATTTGAAAATGGGCCATTTTAAATCAAACTAATTTTACATACAGTATTAGTAAAGACAAGATTAAATTGAGAATAGTCTGATAGGTGAAAATATGATCACTTGATGAGAGAAGAGCTTGTGCAGTCTGAGGAAAGGAACAGAGCACAAGCTTTCTTTGCGACTTTCTCAAATCATGAATAGCTTATAGTCGCATCATGCAGCCAATTTATCTTTTGATTTCTAAGGCATTCTAAGGTTTGTATCATTCACAACTATAGTTGCCAAATAACTCTAAATCTAGCATATAGGACCTGTTTCAAATGATAATTTTTACGCTCAACAAACCACTTCATTATGCGCACTCTCGCTCCGGAATGGGAAAGATATCCTTTCTATTTTAAGTTCAATTATATTCTTCTTACTATAAAATCATATGTCTTTTGCATGACAATAACTGGCTGACAAAATTCCATAATCGCCAGAGCCCTAGTTCTGAACCAAACAACTGAACCACCCCAATGCGCTACAAATGCTGTCTGGGTATACAGCGCCTTTACAAATTATTCACACCCCTTGACTTATTTCACAGTTTGTTGTGTTACAGCATGAATTCAAAATTTATTAAATTGTTTTTTTTCTCTCACCCATCTATGCACAATACCCCATAATCACAAAGTGAAAACACGCTTTTAGACATTTTTGCACATTTATTGAAAATGTAATACAGAAATATCTCATTACATGTTAGAATCACCTTTGGCAGCAATTGGCCTTATGGTGAAATCCCTGAGCAGTTCCCTTCCTCTCTGGCAACTGAGTTAGGAAGGACGCCTGTATCTTGTAGTGATTGGGTATATTGGTATATTGATACACCAATCAAAGTATAATTAATGCTCAAAGGGATATTCAATGTCTGCTTTTAATTTAAATGTTTTATCTACCAATAGGTGCCCTTCATCTGAACTTATTTAGGCATGCCATAACACATTTCTAAAAACATAGTTCCACTTTGACGTTATGTGGTATTGTGTGTAGGCCAGTGACACAAAATCTAAATCTCAATCCATTTTAAATTCAGGCTGTAACACAACAAAATGTGGAAAAGGTCAAAGGGTGTGAATACTTTCTGAGGGAACTGTACATACAATATGGAAGTAGTAGCTATATATATATATATATATATATATATATATATATATATATATATATTACAGAGTGCATTCGTAAAGTATTCAGACCCCTTGACTTTTTCCACATTTTGTTAGGTTACAGCCTTATTCTAAAATTGATTAAATTGTTTTTCCACCTCATTAATCTACACACAATACCCCACAATCACAAAGCAAAAACCGGTTAGTAGAATATTTCGAAAATGTATCCAAAAAAAAAAGAATGAAATATCACTTTTACATAAGTATTCAGATCCTTTACTCAGTACTTTGTTGAAGCAACTTTGGCAGCGATTACAGCCTCGAGTCTTCTTGGGTATGATGCTACAAGCTTGGCACACCTGTATTTGGGGAGTTTCTCCCATTCTTCTCTGCAGATCCTCTCAAGCGCTGTCAGGTTGGATGGGGAGTGTCGCTGCACAGCTATTTTCAGGTCTCTCCAGAGATGTTTGATTGGGTTCAAGTCTGGGCTCTGGCTGGGCCACTCAAGGACATTCTGAGACTTGTCCCGAAGCCACTCCTGTGTTGTCTTGGCTGTGTGCTTAGGGTCGTTGTCCTGTTGGAAGGTGAACCTTCACCCCCGTCTGAGGTCCTGAGTGCTCTGGAGCAGGTTTTTTTTATCAAGGACCACTCTTTACTTTGCTCAGTTCATCTTTCCCTCTATCCTGACTAGTCTCCCAGTCCCTGCCGCTGAATAACATCCCCACAGCATGATGCTGCCACCACCATGCTTCACCGTAGGGATGGTATTGGCCAGGTGATGAGCGGTGCCTGGTTTCCTCCAGACGTGACGCTTGGCATTCAGGCCAAAGAGTTCAATCATGTTTTCATCAGACCAGAGAATCTTGTTTCTCATGGTCTGAGAGTCCTTTAGGTGCATTTTGACAAACTCCAAGCGGGCTGTCATGTGCCTTTTACTGAGGAGTGGCTTCAGTCTGGCCTCTCTACCATAAAGGCCTGATTGGTAGAGTGCTGCACAGATGGTTGTCCTTCTGGAAGGTTCTCCCATCTCCACAGAGGAACTCTGGAGATCTGTCAGAGTGACCATCGGGTTTTTGGTCACCTCCCTGACCAAGGCCCTTCTCCCCCGATTGCTCAGTTTGTCCGGGCGGCCAGCTCTAGGAAGAGTCTTGGTGGTTCCAAACTTCTTCCATTTAAGAATGATGGAGGCCACTGTGTTCTTGGGGACCTTCAATGCTGCAGAAATTGTTTTGTACCCTTCCCCCGATCTGTGCCTCAACACAATCCTGTCTCGGAGCTATACGGACAATCCCTTCGACCTCATGGCTTGTTTTTACTCTGACATGCACTGTCAACTGTGGGACCTTATATAGACACGTGTGTGCCTTTCCAAATCCTGTCCAATCAATTGAATTTACCACAGGTGGACTCCAATCAAGTTGTAGAAACATCATAAGGATGATCAATGGAAACAGGATGCACCTGAGATCAATTTCGAGTCTCATAGCAAAGGGTCTGAATACTTATGTAAATAAGTATTATTTTTAATAATTGTGCTAAAATTCTGGGGTATTGGGGTATTGTGTGTAGATTGATGAAAAACAATACAAAAAATCATCAATTTTAGAATAAGGCTGTAACGTAAATGTAGAAATGGTTGAAGAGGTCAGAATACTTTCCGAATGCACTGTATATATATATATCCATCTTTATGATTGTGACTACTATAAATGGAACAGTCACTGTGGCTGCAAAACAATGCCTTCCTATGGAGTCGTAAGCTTGACCTAAATGTATAATACACATAAAGTACAAGTCAAAAGTTTGGACACACCTACTCATTCCAGGATTCTTCTTAATTTGTCCTATTTTCTACATTGTAGAATAATAGTGAAGACATCAAAACTATAAAATAACACATATGGAATCATGTAGTAACCAAACAAGTATATTTGAGATTCTTCAAAGTAGCCACCCTTTGCCTTGATGACAGCTTTGCACAGTCTTGGCATTCTCTCAACCTGCTTTACATGGAATGTTTTTCCAACAATCTTGAAGGAGTTCCCACATATGCTGAGCACTTGTTGGCTGCTTTTCCTTCACTCTGCCATCCGACTCATCCCAAACCATCTCAATTGGGTTGAGGTCGGGGGATTGTGGAGGCCAGGTCATCTGATGCAGCACTCCATCACTCTCCTTCTTGGTAAAATAGCCCTTACACAGCCTGGAGGTGTGTTGGGTCAATGTTCCACTAAGCCCAAAGCAGATGGGATGGCATATCGCTGCAGAATGCTGTGGTAGCCATGCTGGTTAAGTGTGCCTTGAATTCTAAATAAATCACAGACAGTGTCACCAGCAAAGCACCCCCACACCATAACACCTCCTCCTCCATGCTTTATGGTGGGAAATACACATGCGGAGATCATCCGTTCATCCACACCGCATCTCACAAAGACACAGCGGTTGGAACCAAAAATCTCAAATTTGGACTCCAGACCAAAGGACACATTTCCACCGGTCTAATGTCCACTGCTCGTGTTTCTTGGCCCAAGCAAGTCTCTTCTTATTATTGGTGTCCTTTAGTAGTGGTTTCTTTGCAGCAATTCGACCATGAAGGCCTGATTCACACAGTCTCCTCTGAACAGTTGATGTTGAGATGTGTCTGTTTACTTGAACTCTGTGAAGCATTTATTTGGGCTGCAATTTTTTATGCTGTTATCTCTAATGAACTTATCCTCTGCAGCAGAGGTAACTCTGGGTCTTCCATTCCTGTGGCGGTCCTCATGAGAGCCAGTTTCATCATAACGCTTGATGGTTTTTGCGACTGCACTTGAAGAAACTTTAAAAGTTCATGAAATGTTCCATATTGACTGACCTTCATGTCTTAAAGTAAAGATGGACTCTTGTTTCTCTTTGCTTATTTGAGCTGTTCTTGGCATAATATGGACTTGGTCTTTTACCAAATAGGGCTATCTTCTGTATACCCCCCTATCTTGTCACGTTTGCAACTGATTAGCTCAAACACATTAAGAATGAAAGAAATTCCACAAATTAACTTTTAAAAAGGCACACCTGTTAATTGAAATGCATTCCAGGTGACTACCTCATGAAGCTGGTTGAGAGAATACCAAGAGTGTGCAAAGCTATCATCAAGGCAAAGGGTGGCTATTTGAAGAATCTCAAATATAAACTATATTTTGATTTGTTTAACACTTTTTGGGTTACTACATGATTCCATTTGTGTTATTTCATAGTTTTGGTTTCTTCACTATTATTCTACAATGTAAAAAATTGTGTGACCATGAATGAGTAGGTGTGTCCAAACTTTGACAGCTAGTGTATGTATGTTCAACTCTATCATATGTACAGTATATGCTATTTCAATTGTAGGAAACATTAAGTACTGTGGTATGGGCTCCACAAGCATATATAGAATAACATTAGCTGTATTTGTTTGTTCAGCCTTTATAAGCACATCCCCGACTCAGTGTCACGATCGTCGTTACAGGAAGCGGACCAAAGCGCAGCGTGTTGCACGAACATGATGCTTTATTTAATTAAAGCGAAACACGAAACAACAAAACAAATAACGATTCGTGAAGTCCACAGTGACAATGACTGACTAGGAACAAAAACCCACAAACACAAGGTGAAAACAGACAGTTTAAATATGGCTCCCAATCAGAGACAACGAGCCAACAGCTGACACTCGTTACCTCTGATTGGGAGTCACTCAAACAAAGAAATACAACAACCTAGAACAACCCAACCAAGAAACAGAACACAAAGAAACGAACACACCCTGGCTCAACATACAGAGTCCTGGAGCCAGAGCGTGACAGTACCCCCCCCTAAAGGCGCGGACTGCGACCGCGCCTCAATAAGGGCTAAACAAGGGAGGGCTGGGCGGGCATACCTCCTCGGCGGCGGTTCTGGCCCCGGCCTTGCCCACCACCCTCCAAACAACCCCCCATAGCGCCCCTGGTCCGGTCTGACCCCGCTGGCTGGATCTGGACTGGACAATGACGGAGCGGATTGCTTACGCTCCGTTGTGGAGCAGCTGACCGGTCTTACCAGGCTGACGACTCGCACCCCGGGCTTGGTGCGAGTAGCAGGACCGGGCTGAACCAGGCTGACGACTCGCACCCCTGGCTTGGTGCGAGTGGCAGGAACGGGCTGGACCAGGCTGACGACTTGCACCCCTGGCTTGGTGCGAGTGGCAGGAACGGGCTGAACCAGGCTGACGACGCACACCGTAGGCTTGGTGCGTGGAGCAGGGACAGGCCGGGCTGGGCTGACGACGCACACCGTAGGCCTGGTGCGTGGAGCAGGGACAGGCCGGACAGGGCTGGCGACGCACACCGTAGGTTTGGCGCGTGGAGCAGGAACAGGCCGGGCAGGGCTGTCGACGCACACCGTAGACTTGGTGCGTGGAGCAGGAACAGGCCGGGCAGGGCTGGCGACGCACACCGTAGGTTTGGTGCGTGGAGCAGGGACGGGCAGAGCCGGGCTGACGAGACGCACCACAGACTTGGTGCGGGGAGCAGGAACAGGCCGGGCAGGGCTGGCGACGCACACCGTAGGTTTGGTGCGTGGAGCAGGGACGGGCAGAGCCGGGCTGACGAGACGCACCACAGACTTGGTGCGGGGAGCAGGAATGGGCCGGACTGGGCTGGCGACGCGCACCACAGACCTGGTGCGGGGAGCAGGAACGGGCAGAGCCGGGCTGACGAGACGCACCACAGACTTGATGCGGGGAGCAGGAACAGACCGGACCGTACTAGGGACACACACCACTGGCCCTACACCGGGATCTGGAACGGGCCGGACCGGACTGGCAACACACCCCAGTACCTCTCGCCGTGCCTCCACACCTTCCATCCCCTCTTCTACCAGTGGCCCCCGTAACCTGGCGGCCTCCTCTGCAACCCCGCTGGACCGCTCCATAGCGGCCTCCTGCTGCCCCGACGTCGTGAGCCCCCCCCTAAAAATTTTCTGGGGTTCTCTCCTCCCCGTGGGCCAGGCCTCCATCATTCTCGCCCACCTCTCGCTCCTCTGTCTCCAACCCTCGTCACTCAGCTCCTCAACTCGCTGCTTGGTCCAGTTGTGGTGGGTTTTTCTGTCACGATCGTCGTTACAGGAAGCGGACCAAAGCGCAGCGTGTTGCACGAACATGATGCTTTATTTAATTAAAGCGAAACACGAAACAACAAAACAAATAACGATTCGTGAAGTCCACAGTGACAATGACTGACTAGGAACAAAAACCCACAAACACAAGGTGAAAACAGACAGTTTAAATATGGCTCCCAATCAGAGACAACGAGCCAACAGCTGACACTCGTTACCTCTGATTGGGAGTCACTCAAACAAAGAAATACAACAACCTAGAACAACCCAACCAAGAAACAGAACACAAAGAAACGAACACACCCTGGCTCAACATACAGAGTCCTGGAGCCAGAGCGTGACACTCAGGTTCATTAATTATACAACGCTTTTTATAGTTGTGTGT
This sequence comes from Coregonus lavaretus, assembly GCF_964263955.1. Taxonomy (NCBI): domain Eukaryota; kingdom Metazoa; phylum Chordata; class Actinopteri; order Salmoniformes; family Salmonidae; genus Coregonus; species Coregonus lavaretus. Next base: position 13,099,812 of record NC_139994.1, read on the forward strand.
CATATCATAACACATTAAGTTGATGCAGGAGTATTTTTAATAAAAAATTAAGATACCAATGCCAAGCTAATCATACTACCATTTTTGTTTTCCAACATATTTTATTTAAGGGACTCATTTGTAAGTCAAATGAAAAAAATAGTAAATGATTTGTGTAATTATCTTTACCCCGCAGCACATTTGAAAGTAGTCACGTGCCCTCAATGTTTAATATGTGGTTTTTAATATCCAAAATAGAACATCAATATTTAATGGGCACATTGGGAGTGATATTTTCTGGTGCGCCGTATTGTGCATGAAAGCTTGAATATGAAATGGCAGCTCTTAAAGTGATCGGAAGGCAAGCTACTAAGCTTCCATCCTCAAAGAGGCATGCCTAGGCAATGTTGCTATGGAAACAGCAACTCCTCCCAAGTATATCTAAGTACGCTGTAGGTGAAATGATCCACCGGTTTAATAGAACTTCTTCTGAACTTTTAAATGTAAAATCTCCTTTTTTTATCTCCATGTTATCCCTCTAGACTTCCAGTAAACCAGATGGAGAACACAGCCATTTGAGTGACCTGTTTATAAGCTTAATATCCCACTCTAAGCCCGGCTCATCACGGCGAGCGTGCTCCACAGGTGAGGTTCTGACAGGAGAGCTGGAGAGGGAGCCGACGTGGGCAAGCCCAGCATTAAACTGTCAACATCCCCCTGTCCCCGAGCATCAACTGTGGGCAGGCAGAACAAAGGAACCTCAGAGAAGATGGTTGGTAAAAGGGGGAAGAGGAAGATGCCTTGAGGTGTGTGTGACAGACTTTTTAGAGACAAGTGGATTAAGAGATTATTTTGAGAAAAGTTAAATAAGGTTATGTCCTGAACATACCTGGAACTGATGTGAAAGTATTTGAAACGTAACTTTGGTAGACATTGAAAGGTAGGTCTGATAAGATATTTCTGTTAAATACAGTATATACTGTACCTGTTAAGATATTTTGGCCTACTCATATCATGTTTGCATTATCTATCTAAGTGGAGGATTGTGGGTGATAGGGAAAAACAACTTGCCTAGTTAGTATTTACAGCTGTTTTTAACAGTATATGGACGGGGACACAATTTATTTGTCCCAGCTTAATGTGCTCTTCTGGCATAAAGCCTCGAATGAGGGCACAATTTCTGGACATTGTCCTGAACATCCAGAACCATTTAGTGTCTAAATGAGCCTTCTGGCTTACATCAGCATTGCTCTGAACCCTCTATCCACAGACGCTGAAATTATGATTCTCGGATATTGTCCCTGAAAGCAGATTCGAACAATAAGGGAAGATTCTAGAATCCATCTAGGTAATTAATTGTAAACAAAAATAAGGCACCACAAACAAAACCTCTGCTGACAGGTCAATTCGGAGTAGTGGTGATAAACGTGAATGTAACCTACCACATTCCTCTCTCTAAAACCGTGTATTTCCATCCATGGGGGTATCAGCTATAGGCCTGTTGTATGCATATGCTGTATAGCTGCCTGCCATTTGAATCCTAATGCTGATGCTCTCTGATAAAACATGCATCTGTCATAATTACCCAGGCTTTGGACAGGCCCCTCGCTTATAGTTATCACCATGGATACAGACAGTTGCACAGCTCTCATCATATACAGTGTTTGAGGCTAGCGAGGCAGGAAGGATATACTACGGCACTGGGAGAGGAAGATAACGGACAACGGCAATTTGTTAACCGTAAACCCAGAAGTATTTTTAGAGCACCCAAGTTAACACTAATCTGATGATGAGACAGAGAGAGAGAGAGAGAGAGAGAGAGAGAGAGAGAGAGAGAGAGAGAGAGAGAGAGAGAGAGAGAGAGAGAGAGAGAGAGAGAGAGAGAGAGAGAGAGAGAGAGAGAGAGAGAGAGAGAGAGAGAGAGAGAGAGAGAGAGAGAGAGAGAGAGAGAGAGAGAGAGAGAGAGAGAGAGAGAGAGAGAGAGAGAGAGAGAGAGAGAGAGAGAGAGAGAGAGAGAGAGAGAGAGAGAGACAGAGACAGAGAGACAGAGAGAGAGAGAGAGGGAGAGTAGAGTGTCAGAGAGAGACAGAGAGAGAGAAATGTTTGGTGCATGGATTTGTTCCAGGGCCGTGATCAAAGTTCTGTCAGGCCAGTCGCTTTGTGTCTAATATTAACTGCCCTAAATATAATGCCTCACTGTCATAAGGTCTTACTTATAAATAGATCAACTGGCTGAACAGGCCTTCTTTCAAATAAGGGGGAAGAGGGTTTGTTCAGGTTCGTTGTGGTCCTCAGTAGCTCAATTGGTAGAGCATGGCGCTTGTAATGCCAGGGTAGTGGGTTTGATCCCCAGGACCACACATACGTAAAAATGTACGCACACATGACTGTAAGTTGCTTTGGATAAATGCGTCTGCTAAATGGCATATTATTAGGTAGACATTGAATTAATATTAAACCGGGTTTGAGGTTTGAGTTCACTTAACAAACAAAGACATGCCAACACTTCCATTAAACGACCTGACAAATATCCAGCCCCAATGTTTTTAAAATGTATTCTCCCCACCCAGTTCTCCAGAGACAACAATACTGCAAACTAAAACAAATGTCCTGTTTCTGTTCCTTGTGGCATTCATTTCTATCTAATAAAGAAGATCCTTTTGGAGCAGCACGCCCTTTAGAACTGTCAATAGCACCATGCAGCAATGACAATCAGAATCAGAACCCGCAAAGCAAAGTAGAAACAGTAGATCCATTACACAGTGAGTATCAGGACGTAACCCAATCATGCAGAACACATTACATCATGCATCTTCTTTCAGTGCTTTTGATTGCGCTGCCAGCCGTCAAGCCGCACCATAACACTATGACTAAATGATTCGGTACACCAGATAATCTACAACACCATAGTATACTATAAAATAATGCTTGCCGTTGTATCTGGAGGTAATGTATGCTTCGGATTGGAAGGTGCCCTCTCTCATACAAGGACGTTAAACGGATGGATCTCTTTCTTTGGACCAAGACCTTTAGAGTACACAAAACAATCTCCAACACCAGGGTTTAAAAGAATGCTTGGTGTAACCGGAGAGAACGTGAAGGTGACCTCTCTCATACCAGGAAGTATAATGGATGTCTTACTTACTTTGGCCCAAGGCCCTGTAGAGTTTATATAACCAAGGGAGATTGGGAGTGTTAACCCCAGAATTCTGGCCACCTGGCCCGCTCACACATTGCCCATTTCCTAATTCCTTCTCTGTATAATTGGTTTAATATATCCCTGTCTGGGCTCTCTAGACTGGGATGTGGTGTGTACTCTGTCCTAAATGTCTGACATTCATCACCCAGGCCAATATTATATATTATAGTCATGTCATTGTTGAGTATTGACAGCGACATGACTATGTCCCCAAAACACGATTAAATTGCCTGGAGATCTTCCAAAGGCACCTGATACATCGACATCATTATCGATACCATGATTTGATCTAAGTTAATGGGACTCAGATAGATAGCGATCTAAAGATCAGGATCACCTCCTTACAAGAGCGTGAGTGATGGTTGATTCTTCTCTCTCAAGGGTGGTGTGTTTGTTGTTTGTGTTTGTCCCAAATGGCACCCTATTCCCTATATAGTGCACTACTTTTGACCAAGGCTCTGGTCAAAAGTGGTGCACTACATAGGGAATAGTGTGCTATTTGGTACGCACTCTTTTGTTAGCTACTTGAGGCTGGTGGAGGTGAATGCCTGCCAACATTCCCACATGCCAGTCCAGTCCAAGGCCTCTAAATGACCATGGGTGTATAGTACTGAGTAGCAGGGCCAAGAACACTATAGGTGAACTAGGAAGAAAAAGGGAGTGGATGAGAAAACACTAAGCCCATTAAAGCACCTATTCTAAGTGACTATTTACTGTTCATTGTGGTAGAATAGTCCAGTATCCTTTGGCCTGTGATTTTCAGCCTAACCACTAGATAAGTAATACAATAGAGAAATGAATTCAGTTCGGAAAACAATGGAACCAATAGGGAAAGTAATATGATTTAGGAGACCCTGTATCTTTGCTCCTGACACTGTATTGACTTAGAACACACAACATGTGGTCCTCTGTAGCTCAGTTGATTGAGCATGGTGCTTGCAACACCAGGATAGTGGATTCGATTCCCGTGACCATCCGTATGTAAAATGTATGCATGCATGAAGTCGTTTTCAAATCAAATGAAAGTGTATTCATTAAGTACACGGTTACAGCAGGTATAAACGATGTAGCAAAATGCTTACACCAGCTTTGGATAAAAGCGTCTGCTAAATGGCATACAGTATATTACATAGTATTATTATTAATAACATACTGTAGAGCTCAGTGAGTAAGTGAATATGAGCTATTTTTGTATTTCTTATTCTACACACAAACGACTAATGCTATCTCATTGTTATACCATGTGGCGAGTGCCATTCCCTGTTCCAATATAGTTAGTTAAACAGCTGTTGGGTTCAATATAGGAGTATGTCTTTAGGGAGCAATTACTTAACAATGTGTCCAGAGGGTAGGCCAGAGGCAGACACAACACAGCTGTACTGGATTAGCTATGCAGAGGACAAGTGCAAACCCAGGCGGCATTAGCACATTAAAGTGTGTTTGTGTGTGCGGTTCGTGGTTGCAGTTCATACTAAGACTTGTATTTTGCAAGACATGACACCCTGGTCGACCTGGTAGCTACTGTGGTGAGACAGGTGGTCTCACCAACATCACACATACACAAACATTCTCTTATCAGAGGAGCCTGGTTTGATGTAGATGATAATGTGCTTTCTTATATGCAGAATAAGCCAGATATTGTTGTTGTGAGGGGAGGCCAGAAGGGGCTGTTGACTTTGGAAGTGGGCTGCTCATTCGATTGTTACATGGAGCAGGCCTTTTCAGACATGCTCCCTAAATAGCCTCTCATATCACTCTTAGACAGCCTGGGATACCAATGCAAGTTGGTGGCATTGATATTTGGCAGTCTGGGCCGTGTACATAGGCTTACGGTATGTGGCCTTCAGATTGCAGGGCTGCCTAAGGGTAGAGCAAAACAAATGGCTAGGTACTTCTCTGTTTCAGTCGTTATGGGCAGCCTAACTTTGTGGAGGAGAAGGTGCTGATCTGTTTCAGCCGTGATGGGCAGCCTAGCTGTGAATTCATATAGGCCCAATAAGCTATATCGCAATCAATAAAAAAATATATATACAGTATTCTGGTGCTCCTAGATTTGATGTTGTGCTCCTAACTTTTTTTAAGGGGAGCACCAGTGCTAATTTAGAGCCCTACCGATAAATCATACTGTATGTCACAATTATTTAGTAGTACAGACTGCGTGAGACAGATTCAGCCAACCCAGCGTAAATGCATGCTTCCTCAGCTATGTTGGGTTGCTGCCTGCATGGTGCTCAGCATGTATAACTGGAGTAGTGTGGATGTCAGCTCCCACTTAAACAGGCTTGTTAAAAGCTATGGGATTTAGATCGTTAAGCAGGTGGTCCCTTGGCTGTCAGGACCTCAGGGCTAAGAGATACGAGAAAAGTGACGCGCTTCTAAGTCCAAATGTCGGCTGATTTCAGCTTCTTGAAAAAGCCCAACTGGCGCTATCAAAATTAAAGATATTTAAATTTAAGATAATTAAAGCTGCATCAAAACCTTGTCGTTCGGGCTCAGAGTTGGAATATCAAATTATCATGGTTGTAATACACATCAAGGAATTCCGTGTGACTGAAAGAGAGCTAATTTTAGGCTGTAAATGTATTTGATCTAACCACAGCCTTTAAGTTGATGCTAGGGATTGGCATCCTATAAACTATGCAGAAGTAGTGACAATCCAAACCTACACAAGAGAAGTCAGGGTGAACATCACGGTCGTGGAACCAATCAAAGTATGGTCCAGAAAGACTGAAATCTGGTTCATTCTGTAATTGGCTATAACTATTTTCCAATGCTCCTCATTTCACTGCTTTCCCCCACTTATCCACTCTCTCAAAGCTATTATATAATCTCTGAAAGCTGCGATTATATCATGTAACTGCAAATTACCATTATAACCTGGTTATTTATTCCAGATATACTGGACGTGTGTTCTGATGCATGGAGCAGGATGAAGAAAAGCAGTGTTATGTAATGCATATTTATAGCCAAAATGTTACTGGGGTTTACCCAACCTGCCTCTACATCTGTAGGAAGGCAGTGCAGTGCTCGGTGCTGGTTTATAGGACTATGATTAGGGCTGGAGCAGCGCTGTGACCACGGCTGGCACCATTCATTGCTGCTTCGCATCAGACCAGTTTACTGTTCTGGTATCTGTGACTACACTGCACATGGAAACACACACGCACACACGTACGCACAAACACTCGCGCACACACACACACACACACACGCACACACACTCGCACGCACACACACACACACACACTTTATTTATTATTGGCTCAAAACATCCTGAAAGCCTAGCTGGAAGGTGTCTAGATGTCCCCCTGTTACCAAAAATTGCCATTGATTTGGCAGTTGTGTATGTAGTACCTTCTGTTTTTGTCCAGGCCTGTGGATGTTAGGACTGGGTTGAGCTGGTTTATGGGAAATGGGATTCCAGGTGTAAGGTGCGGTTAGCTGGATGACAAGTATTGACAGTAATACCTGGTAATACTGTTGGAGGATGTTGTCACCCCAGCACAGCAGAACTGGAAAAGCAGAGCTGAGCAGATTAAAGAACCTCCCTGGGCCTCTTGCTATACCTGGACAGCAGCACTGTCATGACGATTTTACGGATTCACAACAGGCCTCACCAACTCTCTCTGCCACAGGCTCCAGCCCACTCGAACTTGCAAACCCAAGCTTTATTGCCTGAAAGCTGCAATAAAGAACTTGTAATAGAAAAATAGAAAATGTTAAATCATTCCCCAGTAGGGGTTGAGGAGGTTAGAGTGGGGGTAGATTTTTGTTGTTGTATCGTCATTTATTTCAGTGTTGGTGTTTCCATAAACTGTTATTAATTGTGTTACGATTTGGGAATAACCAGGGGAGTACGACTGCCCCCTCTTCCTGATGAACATCACAGTGACTGAGTTCATCAGGAAGTGTATAGGGGATGTTGTTCCCACTGTGACTATTAAAACCTACCCAAACCAAAAACCGTGGATAGATGGCAGCATTCGCGCAAAACTGAAAACGCGAACCACCGCATTTAACCACGGCAAGGTGACTGGGAATATGGTTGAATACAAACAGTGTAGTTATTCCCTCCGTAAGGCAATCAAACAGGCAAAATGTCAGTACAGAGACAAAGTGGAGTCGCAATTCAACAGCTCCGACATGAGACATATGTGGCAGGGTCTACAGACAATCACAGATTACAAAGGGAAAACCAGCCACGTCATGGACACTGACGTCTTGCTCCCGGACAAGCTAAACACCTTCTTCTCCCGCTTTGAAGGACTGTGGGCTCTCATTCTCCGTGTTAACCCTCGCAAGGCTGCCGGCCCAGACGGCATCCCTAGCCGCGTCCTCAGAGCATGCGCAGACCAGCTGGCTGGATTGTTTACAGACATATTCAATCTCTCCCTATCCCAGTCTGCTGTCCCCACTTGGTTCAAGATGTCCACCATTGTTCCTGTACCCAAGAATGCAAAGGTAACTGAACTAAATGACTATTGCCCCGTAGCACTCACTTCTGTCATCATGAAATGCTTTGAGAGGATAGGTAAGGATCATATCACCTCCACCTTTCCTGTCACCCTAGACCCACTTGCATACCGCCCCAATAGATCCACAGACGATGCAATCGCCATAGCATTGCACACTGCCCTATCCCATCTGGACAAGAGGAATACCTATGTAAGAATGCTGTTCATTGACTATAGCTCAGTCTTCACCGTCTTGGGGCGGCCCTGGGTCTGAACCCCTCCCTGTGCAACAGCGTCCTGGACTTCCTGACGGGCCGCCCCAAGACGGTGAAGGTAGGAAACAACACCACTACGCTGATCCTCAACACAGGGGCCCCACAAGGGTGCATGCTCAGCCCCCTCCTGTACACTCTGTTCACCCATGACTGCGTGGCCAAGCCTCCAACTCAATCATCAAGTTTGCAGACAACACAATAGTAGTAGGCCTGATTACCAACAGCGATGAGACGGCCTACAGGGAGGAGGTGAGGGCCCTGGCGGAGTGGTGCCAGGAAAATACCCTATCTCTCAACGTCAACAAAACGAAGGGGCTGATCGTGGACTTCAGGAGACAGCAGAGGGAGCACGCCCATATCCACATCGACGGGACCGCAGTAGAGAAGGTGAAAAGCTTAAAGTTCCTCGGAGTACCCAGCACTGACAATCTGAAATGGTCCACCCACACAGACAGTGTGGTGAAGAAGGCGCAACAGAGCCTCTTCAACCTAAGGAGGCTGAAGAAATGTGGCTTGGCCCCTAAGACCCTCACAAGAGGACACAATTGAGAGCCTGTCGGGCTGTATCACCGCCTGGTACGGCAACTGCACCACCCGCAACCGCAGGGCTCTCCAGAGGGTGATGTGGTCTTAGGGGGCACACTGTCTGCCCTCCAGGACACCTACAACACCCGATGTCACAGGAAGGCCAAAAATATCATCACAGACACCAACCATCTGAGCCACGGCCTGTTCACCCTGCTTTCATCCAGAAGGCGAGGTCAGTACAGGTGCATCAAAGCTGGGACTGAGAGACTGAAAAACAGCTTCTATCTCAAGGCCATCAGACTGTTAAATAGCCATCACTAGCCGGCTACCACCTGGTTACTCAACCCTGCACCTTAGAGGCTGCTGCCCTATGTACATAGTCATGGAATCACTCGTCACTTTAATAATGGAACACTAGTCACTTTAATAATGTTTACATAATGCTTTACTCATTTCATATGTATATACTGTAGTCTACTGTATTTTAGTCAATGCCACTCTGACATTGCTCGTCCTAATATTTATATATTTATATATTTCATTCTTTTACTTTTAGATTTGTGTGTATTGTTGAGAATTGTTAGATACTAATGCACTGTTGGAGGTAGGAACACAAGCATTTCGCTACACCAGCAATAACATCTGCTAAATATGTGTAAGTGACCAATAAAATTTGATTTGGATTTGGATTTGAAGTTAATGCCGACTGCGGTACTGCAGGCTGTTGTGTCCATAAAGCAGGATCCCCCATTATAGGGAATGGGAAAATGGCAATCTTTGTGGTCAATATTCATGTAAAGAAAAACATTTTTCTAAGACAATCATGTTGCCAGTAATTGCTACTATTACACCAGATGTATGTCCTTGAACCGATTATTTTTTAATCCCACACAGAAGTAGTTCTAAGGATAACTGAGTTGCTACCAGCCTGCAGTACCCTGGTCAGCCTTCAACTTGAGATACTCAATGAGAGGGTGCAGTTCCATGAAGCAAGATGGCAACACACTAACTCGGCACTTCCTGATATTCAAATCAGCCACTGAGACTTCACATAGGAAACAATGGGGTGACGTCATCAATGGCTGCGTCCATTTTCTTTTTACAGTCTATGGGAATAACACCTCCCTAAACATTAGTAGTTAGTGTGTATTAATAATGGGGGAAAATTGATTAACAAGGGTTGTATGACGATTTTCTTAAGGCTACTCTTATCCATGTAAAGTGAGGATACCAATAGCGCTCCTTCTGACGCAATGATAGGTAGCCTATTTTACACAAGGAACACAACGAGACATGGAGTAGACAGAGTATTCATCAATTTGAACTGTTAATGTGTCTAGCAAGATCACAGGAGCTGCTCCATCACAGCAATCTATCATCGGATTATTTCATCTATCGTGACACAAGTCAGTAATCTGATTACGTTTTCCATCACTAAGAACTGTCCAACGATGGAGATCAAATGCACTGTGTGCCACCAACCCTTCACTCTACATGTTTTAGTTTAGAGCCGAAGACATTTATCTAGATTTGAAGTGAAATAAATACTTCAATGCCTGGATTAGATAAGTGGCAGATGAACGACTTGAGATTTGCATAATGCATATGGAAGAGAAAATTTGACTTTAATTTGCACTTTCCTATGTTTTCCATATGGTGTCTGCATGTCCATAAAGAAGACATCAAGATGCTTTTTCCTCCATGAATTCAAGTTGATTTGGTAATGCCCAATGATCCGTGGCTTAGAGCAACGCATTGGCACTGCTTGGCAAGCTTATCTGATTTCTTCTTTTTTTTTTTTTGCTCTTCAGTAAAATGCTTACTCGGTTTTCCTTTTGTATACTTTTTAGCCAGTAGTTCTGAAAGTAGCGTTCACGAGTCATTAGTGGTCCCAGATAATTGTGTACTACGTCACATATGTGCAGATATGTACACCACATTCTTGCTCTCTTTCTCTACTGTGTGTGCCACTTGCTAGCTGTCACTGAAATGGCGAGGGGCTGAAGCTCATTGGTGGAACTGAAATTGTAGGGAAAATGTCACAGCACAGCTTCTAGAAAAACAGTCACTTTCAAACTATGGATTTCGCGGCTAATTGAGGTAAGGCAGTAATTATGCTCATAGATTATACATTTATGAACTATACATTGACACATCCAGCCCAAAGTGGGAGGTTGAAAAAAAAATGTAGTACCCACCAAAGTTATGGAGCATGTCTTTAACTAAACACTGGGATTTTTAATGTTTTTTTCTTCCCCACCCATATTGAGATTACAAAGCTTAACAGAGAGAGATGCTATTTCAGGCCTGGCAGATTGAAGTCACACTGCCCAAAGTGAGCTTGGCAGCACGCACTAATGAAGATTCCAGATAGGCATCCTAGGCTGCGTTTACACAGGCAGCCCAATTCTGATATTTTTCCCAATTATTGTCAAAAGAGCTCATCTGATTGGTCAATAGACCAATTTGTGAAAAAATATTAGAATTGGGCAGCCTGTGTAAACGCAGCCAAAGATGTTGGATTTTAAAACTGTTCTCGAAACAAATTAAATACTGTTCTAAAGTAGATCAGACCACTGTTAAACAGAAATATCTACTGAACGTTTTTGGAACCACGACTGTAGTTATATTGGCAATTATTAATGCTGGGAGGTGTGGGGCACTGATTAGACTTGCATTATGGTATTAATTAAAATATTTGTCATAGCATTCACACTAAACTGCATGTCATGCTTTATAAAGGATCCCATTATAATAAAGTTGTTTTAAGCTTTTAAACATCAAGCTGTGTGTGCATTCATTAAACTGTACTGTAACATTTTAACATTGCACTGACATTTATATAGGACTAAATACGAAAACACTAAATCATTCTGTAAAGCACTAAGGGTGCTCCCACTGTTTTAATAGAAGAAATGTGCATTAAAAAAAAGAAAAAAGAGTTGGCCCAAACTTAGCTCCAATTTGAGAAAACGTTGGCAAAAATTCAGTCAATTGAAAATAGTGTTTGCCCAACTTGTCTCATATGTTAATTCAACTATAAATTATAATTTGGGCATTTTTATTAAAAAAGGCTGTGCAACTGGTTACACACATACCATGCTTTTAACATACAATGTTTTCTACGTATATATTTGACACACGTTGACATTGTGCAAATTAATTTATACAGTAATTATTATTCAACATGTCCTCACCTGGGATTTGAACTCACAAGCTCTCACAGTCTTCCTGCTACACAACCATGTCTGTTTCAATTATCAGTGAATCTGACTATTCTCTCATCATTGATTAGATTTTTCTATTTAAGAAATTGTTGGTTTTTCTGTATAGTTGTCTGATGTTGGTGGGGAATATTACTCTGTTTTAATGGTACTCCTTAATCACTATGATAAATACAATAGTTTTTCTTGAGTGTACTTTTAACAGAGCTGAAGTTCACTTTGAAGTGCAAAGTGTAGCAATACAGGTGATTAAGTTATTGACAGACATGGTGGCGTAGCAGGACGATTGGAATGCTATGAATTAAAAGGTTGTGAGTTCAAATCCCAGGTGACGGCATGTTGAATATTAATTACTGTATGAATGAACACGCACAATGTAAGCATGTATGTCAACGTGTTGAAAATATTGTATGTTAAAAGCACTGTGTGTGTAACTAGTTCCATAGCATTTTTTGGGGGGGTAAGATGCCCAAATAAAAATGTCTAGTTGAATGAACACATGAGCAAACACATCATTTTAAGATTATTGCATTTTTGCCTACGTTTTGGGCCAACTAAACATTTTACGTTTTTTAACACTTTGACCGAAAAGTTGAGTAAACCAAAAAAAAGAATGTGGAACCAGTTACTTCATAATACAGTTTTTAGTTGAAAAATGTTTTTTTACAGTGCACATACACACACACACACACATATATACAGCAGAGAGTATTTCCCATTCAACTCCTCCCAATCTAATTTGGAGTTTTGTCAGTGTATGTATTACGTTTCCCGCCTCAAACATTCATGCAAGGAAAATGCCTCTCTTATGATGTCCAGGGAATGGGTAGTTGGGCTTCAACTCAGCAAAATAGTCTCTCATTTCTATTTGAGGGTTGAAGAATGCCTGCAAAAAAATCAATTTGTACCAATGCCAGGGTCTTGGCAGGCAGCAGATCAGCCATTGAGATTCTCATCACATTAGCCCTCAGCGAGCGGCTCCCTGGCCCACTAATATACAAAGCGCACAAGCCCCAGTCAGAATGTACATTTCTAGATGATCTTCGGAGTGCTAGCTTGTGGTTATGCATACATTTCTTTACTCAAGATAATTCACCCGACCGATTGTGATGGAACCGATGGCCTCCCACCTTCTATTAAAGATGTGGGGGCCATTTTGAGTTCTTCTTCCATTTAAACAGGAAATTATTGGTGATTGAATTCTAGATGTAAAGAGGTATCACATGATCTGATCTGGGACAATAAATTGCAGGCTGAGCATCTATTAAGAGCATGTAGGATACGGTTCAGTGGTGTGTCACGCAACCTCCTGAACACATATGTGATTTGTGATTGACGACATTCCACTGAGCTAAAGTCACTTAGTACTTATCCATTGCCAGAAGTCACCCTGATGCATTCTAGAAAGATTGAAATGCCGATAGAATAGACTACGACGTGATTAACTTATTCACAACCAATGTCATGAGGACAATATGAACATGATTTTATTGTACAGTATACAGTATATTTAACATGCTGTATACACAGTCTGCATCCTAAATGGAACCCTATTCCTTTTATAGTGCACTACCTTTGACCACAGCCTCACTTTACTCTGTGCTTATTCATAACCGCATGCTGAATGCCCAAAGGCCGACACAGATAATAGGTTCATAATGCCGATGGATCAGGGTTTATTTTCCCTCTGACCCTCTACCCTTCCAATTTCACTCACTGAAATGGTCCAGGCTTGCTACTCCAACCAATTTCTGTTTCATTTCACCTTTTTCTAAAGAACCTAGTTCAATTACGGATCACTTAATAGTTTATTTTAATATGCACTTATTTGCAGGATGGCATTGCATTGCTGGAGGGAGGGGTAACGTTAATACTTGTTTTGCAATTACTCCATTGACTGGGGCTCTGGTAATTCTATCCAGTCTCGTGTGCACCAGACAGAAGGGAAACATGATGCACGTTGCTGTCATCTGAGATTCATTATTAAGGACATAGCAGGCGGAGGCACACGGCTGTCTATGAAGAGGCTCTTATTTGAAAATGGTCATGGATAATGCACATTATAATTGGCCCTAACACAGGAACAATAAATCTGGGTGTGTTTAAAGCAAGTGGAGCGGATCACAGGCTTCTTCCTCTCTATACTGATGGTGTATTTGTGTGTATTCCTCTATACTGATGGTGTATTTGTGTGTATTCCTCTATACTGATGGTGTATTTGTGTGTATTCCTCTATACTGATGGTGTATTTGTGTGTATTCCTCTATACTGATGGTGTATTTGTGTGTATTCCTCTATACTGATGGTGTATTTGTGTGTATTCCTCTCTATACTGATGGTGTATTTGTGTGTATTCCTCTCTATACTGATGGTGTATTTGTGTGTATTCCTCTATACTGATGGTGTATTTGTGTGTATTCCTCTATACTGATGGTGTATTTGTGTGTATTCCTCTATACTGATGGTGTATTTGTGTGTATTCCTCTATACTGATGGTGTATTTGTGTGTATTCCTCTATACTGATGGTGTATTTGTGTGTATTCCTCTATACTGATGGTGTATTTGTGTGTATTCCTCTCTATACTGATGGTGTATTTGTGTGTATTCCTCTCTATACTGATGGTGTATTTGTGTGTATTCCTCTATACTGATGGTGTATTTGTGTGTATTCCTCTATACTGATGGTGTATTTGTGTGTATTCCTCTATACTGATGGTGTATTTGTGTGTATTCCTCTATACTGATGGTGTATTTGTGTGTATTCCTCTATACTGATGGTGTATTTGTGTGTATTCCTCTATACTGATGGTGTATTTGTGTGTATTCCTCTATACTGATGGTGTATTTGTGTGTATTCCTCTATACTGATGGTGTATTTGTGTGTATTCCTCTATACTGATGGTGTATTTGTGTGTATTCCTCTATGCTGATGGTGTATTTGTGTGTATTCCTCTATGCTGATAGTGTCGTGGTTTATGCATAACTGTCCCCAGCTCTCATGGAAAATATCCTGTCTGCTCACAACTGTGATTCTATTCTGTGTCTCACTGCCATCGCAGTTGATTCACAGTGACAGAGGAGACAGCCTTGGCTTTTGTCTAATGGGAAAATGGATTCTGTTTTCTATAGATGCCACTCTGAACTACACTATATATACAAAAGTATGTGGACACCCCTTCAAATGAGTTGGATTCGGCTAGTTCAGCCACACCCGTTGCTGACAGATGTATAAAATCGAGCACACAGCCATGCCATCTCCATAGACAAACATTGGCAGTAGAATGGCCTTAATGAAGAGCTCAGTGACTTTCAATGTAGTCATAGGATGCCACCTGTCCAACAAGTCAGTTCGTCAAATTTCTGTCCTGCTAGAGCTGCCCCGGTCAACTGTAAGTGCTGTTATTGTGAAGTGTAAATGTCTAGGAGAAACAACGGCTCAGCCGCGAATTGGTAGGTTGCAACACTCACTACCGAGTTCCAAACTGCCTCTGGAAGCAACATCAGCACAAAAACTGTTCGTCAGGAGCTTCATGAAATGAGTTTCCATGGCCGAGCAGCCGCAGACAAGAATAAGATCACCATGTGCAATGCCAAGCGTCGGCTGCAGTGGTGTAAAGCTCGCCACCACTAGACTCTGGAGCAGTGGAAACATGTTCTCTGGAGTGACAAATCATGCTTCACCATCTGGCAGTCTTGATGGACGAATCTGAGTTTGGCAGATGCCAGAAGAACACTACCTGCCCGAATGCGTAGTGTCAACTGTAAAGTTTGGTGGAGGAGGAATAATGTTCTGGGGCTGTTTTTCATTGCTCAGCTAGGCCCCTTAGTTCCAGTGAAGGGAAATCTTAACGCTACAGCATACAATGACATTCTAGATTATTCTGTGCTTCCAACTTTGTGGCAACAGTTTGGGGAAGGCCCTTTCCTGTTTCAGCATCAATGCCCTGTGCACAAAGCTAGGTCCATACAGAAATAATTTGTTGAGTGGCCTCCCGAGTGGCGCAGCGGTCTAAGGCTCTGCATTGCAGTGCATGAGGCGTCAGTACAGACCCGGGTTCAATCCCAGGCTGTGTCACAGCCGGCCGTGACCGGGATAACCATGAGGCGGCGCACAATTGGCCCAGCATCGTCCGGGTTAGGGGAGGGTTTGGCCGGCCGGGATTTCCTTGTCCCATTGTGCTCTAGCGACTCCTTGTGGCAGGCCGGGGACCTGCCAGCTGGACAGTGTTTACTCTGACATATTGGGTGCTTCTGGGTTAAGCGAGCATTGTGTCAAGAAGCAGTGCGGCTTGGCAGGGTCATGTTTCGGAGGACGCATGGCTCTTGACCTTCGCCTCTCATGAGTCTGTAGGGGAGTTGCAGCGATGGGACAAGACTGTAACTACCAATTGGATATCAAAACAAAGGGTTAAAATAAACCTTTGTTGAGATTGGTTGGAAGAAGTTTGGGGAAGGCCCTTTTCTGTTTCAGCATGACAATGCCCCCGTCCACAAAGCGAGGTCCATACAGAAATGGTTTGTCGAGATCGGTGCGGAAGAACTTGACTCGCCTGCACAGAGCTCTGACCTCAACCCCATCGAACACCTTTGGGATGAACTGCGAGCCAGGCCTAATAGCCCAACATCAGTGCCCGACCTCACTAATGCTCTTGTGGCTGAATGGAAGCAAGTCCCTGCAGCAATGTTCCAACATCTAGTGGAAAGCCTTGCCAGAAGAGTGGAGTCTGTTATAGCAGCAAAGAGGAGACCAACTCCATATTAATGCCCATGATTTTGGAATGAGATGTCTGACGAGCAGGTGTCCACATACTTGTTACTAATAAACTGTCTGAACATTCTTCAAAACTATCCACTCTGGGACTATTCAGATGATAGGATGGTTTACATGGTCAGAATGCTCTCTTACAGATACCTGGCCACGCACGTGCATGTACTCTTTGTCTCTCTTTCGCTCTCTCTCTCTCACAAACCGCACACACGTACACACCCACACATTTTCTCCTCATCAATAGGTTACACAAAAACACAAAAGGGACACAGACATGCACACACAAACTTTCACAGATGAACACCCACAGATGCAAAGGAAACACAACCACATTTGAACAAATCTATCACACATCTGCCATACACACAGCCTACCATCTATACAGACACACTCCCATATCGTTAGCATGCAGCTGTCACTGACACTGTGACAAACACACACACACTGTGACAAACACACACACACACACACACACACACACACACACACACACACACACACAGACACACACACACACACACACACACACACAGTAACAGGCCAGGGCATGGACACTCACCTCTGCAGATGGGCACAGGGAAGTCCCACACGGCACCCTTCTCTGCATTGGTGACACAGGTGAGCTGGGGGTGCCCGTCCAGAACGTACCCAGTTACACAGCTGTAGTGGATCTTGTCCCCCACGTTAAAGCGTGTCCCGACCAGGATGCCTTTGGGAGGAACCCCGGGGTTTCCACAGGCACTGATCTGCAGTTCTGACGGGGAGATGAGAGAGGGGAGACAGTTGTTATGCACACGTTAGGCATAACGTTAGGCATGTAAAGTACCCCATTGTGTAAGAAATTAAACATGGTTGGTTTTCCCTCCCTCCCTCCCTCCCTCCTTACCTCTTTCTCTCCCCCTCTTTCTCTCTTTCTCTCGCCTCCCTCCATCCCTCCCTCTCTCCTTCTCTCTCATGTTTCTCAACTCAACTGAGTATCAAGCCAGTCTGAAAATGTCAGCGGCTCCCTCACTGGCATTACATGCAGTTCAGTGCTGCATTCACATGGAACTTGACTGCACATCTGAAGGTAAAGACACAGTGGAAACAGCCAAGGGCGTTTACATTGTGCTGGGTGGGTTGGGTTCAGCTTTAGCTTCATGCTGGGAGAGCAAGACATGATAACCATATACTGGCTGAGAGAGAAGATACTGTAGAAAAGGGAGAGATGTGTGCAGTATTCCAGTAAAAGAAAGAGTCAAAAAGAGAGCGAGGACACTGAGACAGGAAGAATAGATATATTTCAGTGAGAGAGTCAGAGATAGAGAAGGACAGAGAGAAAGATCTAGAGAGAGTGAGAGAGAAAGAGAGAGTGAGAGAGAGATACACTGCTCAAAAAAATAAAGGGAACACTTAAACAACACAATGTAACTCCAAGTCAATCACACTTCTGTGAAATCAAACTGTCCACTTAGGAAGCAACACTGATTGACAATAAATTGCACATGCTGTTGTGCAAATGGAATAGACAACAGGTGGAAATTATAGGCAATTAGCAAGACACCCTCAATAAAGGACTGGTTTTGCAGGTGGTGACCACAGACCACTTCTCAGTTCCTATGCTTCATGGCTGATGTTTTGGTCACTTTTGAATGCTGGCGATGCTTTCACTCTAGTGGTAGCATGAGTCTACAACCCACACAATTGGCTCAGGAAGTGCAGCTCATCCAGGATGGCACATCAATGCGAGCTGTGGCAATAAGGTTTGCTGTGTCTGTCAGCGTAGTGTCCAGAGCATGGAGGTGCTACCAGGAGACAGGCCAGTACATCAGGAGACGTGGAGGAGGCCGTAGGAGGGCAACAACCCAGCAGTAGGACTGCTACCTCCGCCTTTGTGCAAGGAGGAGCAGGAGGAGCACTGCCAGAGCCCTGCAAAATGACCTCCAGCAGGCCACAAATGTGCATGTGTCTGCTCAAACGGTCAGAAACAGACTCCATGAGGGTGGTATGAGGGCCCGACGTCTACAGGTGGGGGTTGTGCTTACAGCAGAGGGTTGTGGGGGTTGTGCATTTGCCAGAGAACACCAAAATTGCCAAATTCGCCACTGGCGCATTGTGCTCTTCACAGATGAAAGCAGGTTCACACTGAGCACATGTGACAGATGTGACAGAGTCTGGAGACGCCGTGGAGAACGTTCTGCTGCCTGCAACATCCTCCAGCATGACCGGTTTGGCGGTGGGTCAGTCATGGTGTGGGGTGGCATTTCTTTGGGGGGCCGCACAGCCCTCCATGTGCTCGCCAGAGGTAGCCTGACTGCCATTAGGTACCGAGATGAGATCCTCAGACCCCTTGTGAGACCATATGCTGGTGCGGTTGGCCCTGGGTTCCTCCTAATGCAAGACAATGCTAGACCTCATGTGGCAGGAGTGTGTCAGCAGTTCCTGCAAGAGGAAGGCATTGATGCTATGGACTGGCCCGCCCGTTCCCCAGACCTGAATCCAATTGAGCACATCTGGGACATCATGTCTCGCTCCATCCACCAACGCCACGTTGCACCACAGACTGTCCAGGAGTTGGCGGATGCTTTAGTCCAGGTCTGGGAGGAGATCCCTCAGGAGACCATCCACCACCTCATCAGGAGCATGCCCAGGCGTTGTAGGGAGGTCATACAGGCACGTGGAGGCCACACACACTACTGAGCCTCATTTTGACTTGTTTTAAGGACATTACATCAAAGTTGGATCAGCCTGTAGTGTGGTTTTCCACTTTAATTTTGAGGGTGACTCCAAATCCAGACCTCCATGGGTTGATAAATTTGATTTCCATTGATAATTTTTGTGTGATTTTGTTGTCAGCACATTCAACTATGTAAAGAAAAAAGTATTTAATAAGATTATTTCATTCATTCAGATCTAGGATGTGTTATTTTAGTGTTCCCTTTATTTTTTTGAGCAGTGTATATATATAGAGAGCGAGAGCGAGAGAGAGAGAGAAAGAGAGAGCGAGAGAGAGAGAGAGAGAGAGAGAGACAGAGAGAGAGAGAGAGAGAGAGATAGGGAAAGAGAGAGAGAGAGAGGGAGAGAGAAAGAGAGAGCGAGAGAGAGAGAGAGAGAGAGAGAGAGAGAGAGAGAGAGAGAGAGAGAGAGAGAGAGAGAGAGAGAGAGAGAGAGAGAGAGAGAGAGAGAGAGAGAGGGCTGTGAGTGTAGACCGATAAAAGTACAGCTAGCCATCGCTGGTTGCTCCCATTATATTCCAGTGTGTCAGCCAGCCAACTAATGATCAGGTGAACAGTTCTCAGTGGATTTGCTGGGGAATGACTCTTATTACCAATAAAACACACTGGGAACACTGGGAATAAGAAAGAGGGGAATCGTAAAAGTGTGTCTGATCATGGAGTATATTATCTTCACATCAGTCAGAGCATACTGTATCCTTATTTTCTGTGATTTTAGAGCAAGGCTTTAGGGCAAAGAGGAAAGAGTCTGTTCCTTCTCTTCACACTACCAGGGGGTGGGTTACATGGTCTACTGTGCATGAGTCTTTCTACATAATACATACAGACACACACACACAAACACACATACATACTGTGCACACACACACACACACACACACACACACTCAGCTAGCAGAGGGACACACACAGTGACAGACACGGATCTCTGCAGGTATCGGCGTGCCAACTTCATTCATTTAATAGTGCTAATTACCTTGGTCCTGATGTTGTAAAATAGCCTGAATGAAATCAGACTCATTAGGCTGACAGCCAGTGTGTGTCTTCCTTTTTAACAATGGGAGATCATCATTAGTCTCATATACCTACAGGGTGTGTGTGTGTGAACGTGCATGCGTCTGAGTGTGTCGGTGAGTGTGTGTGTGTGTGTGTTGGTTTGGTGGTGGATGAGCTCCTGAGCTCATGGGCATGAAGTAATGACTGCAGCACACTTTGCAACACCTCCTATTGTGACCTCTTCTGTTTTATTAGAACGACTACCATTGTCTACTAGGGATATTTATATAATGGTTCTGAATGACTACTATTGTCTACTAGGGATATTTATATAATGGTTCTGAATGAATACCATTGTCTACTAGGGTTATTGATATCATGGTTCTGAATGACTACCATTGTCTACTAGGGATATTTATATCATGGTTCTGAATGACTACCATTGCCTACTAGGGATATTTATATAATGGTTCTGAATGACTACCATTGTCTACTAGGGTTATTGATATCATGGTTCTGAATGACTACTATTGTCTACTAGGGATATTGATATCATGGTTCTGAATGACTACCATTGTCTACTAGGGATATTTATATCATGGTTGTAAAAGACTACCATTGTCTACTAGGGTTATTTATATAATGGTTCTGAATGACTACCATTGTCTACTAGGGTTATTGATATCATGGTTCAGAATGACTACCATTTTTAATAGGGATATTGATATCATGGTTCTGAGTCAGTGGAACATGGACAGGAACCTTGAGAATGCTAATATTTAGTCATTCCCATTGATAGAGCTCAATGGTCCATGGAACCCACCGGGATATTAATGGAGAAAAAATGAAATAAATAACATGACACACACAGAGAGAGAGAGAGAGAGAGAGAGAGAGAGAGAGAGAGAGAGAGAGAGTGAGAGAGAGAGAGAGAGAGAGAGAGAGAGAGAGAGAGAGAGAGAGAGAGAGAGAGAGAGAGAGGGCGAGAGGGAGGGAGAGATAGGGAAAGAGAGAGAGAGAGAGAGAGAGAGAGAGAGAGAGAGAGAGAGAGAGAGAGAGAGAGAGAGAGGGAGAGAGAGAGAGAGAGAGGAGAGAGAGAGAGAGAGAGAGAGAGAGAGAGAGAGAGAGAGAGAGGGAGAGAGAGGGAGAGAGAGAGAGAGAGAGGGGGGGGGGAAGAGAGCGAGAGAGAGGGGGAAAGAGAGAGAGAAAACAGACACCTTGGACCGTGAACAAGCACATGGTTCTCTAGCTCTGTGAAGAAGTTAGTGATGCATTTAGTTTATCTCTTTTTTAATTCACAAATAGAAACCATACACTTGAAAAAAACTTCAGGTGCGATTCGGTAAAGGTCACAAATCTTCTCGGTAATCTGGGTAGATAAACTAGCGTGACAATAGACGTGCCTGAGAACTTTAACAGTGGCCCTGCCTCACCTCTGACAACTCACTGTGTGTGTGTGTGTGTTTGTGTGTGTGTGTGACATAGAGACGTGCCTCAGAGCCATTTAAATGAGGAGAAATACAGCTGTCTTTGGGTTTGTTCTACAAAATACTATTTTCCAGAAAGCATAATATGAATATTTTGATATTGGATGAGTTATGGGGGACTGTCTGTTCTAGGATGATAACGTCAGTACCTTTTCTGTCACATGGAAAATGGACTTTATATCCATTAACACAACTTTAGATCATTCACCAGACTATGTGCTGTGTACGTATTACGCAACAACAACATCATCTGTATGTTGCATTAATATGTAATAAATGCCCACGATTTAATTATTAAACAGTCACTGTTTCTAAAAGGGCATTCTGACCAGATTGGGAGTCACTGAAAGGCAGCAAAACGTATTTGAAGAAACTTGCCAAACCGCTTAACCATGCAAAGACGGAGAATTTAGGGGAAAAGTCCAGCGTAGTTTCAGTTCTTTGACATCTCCTAGACCTGCAGTTCATATCTCCAAATGTAAAATTAAAGACGACACAAAGATTAATTGAGCTCCCACCCAAGGTAGAACATTTGGTGTAGAGAGATTTATCATCTCTGGCAGAAGTATTCATCCGAGTACTGCCTCCAGTGAAAACGCAAAGTTTACTTTAGATTGGGAACGAGACCGTTTTAGAGCTCAACAAAGAGATGGAGAAGTCTGGGCCTGAACTACTCAACACCTTGAAAATGGTACACTACTGTCAAAACAACCATATTCTTGTCATCATTTCCC
Source organism: Coregonus lavaretus (assembly GCF_964263955.1). Classification (NCBI taxonomy): domain Eukaryota; kingdom Metazoa; phylum Chordata; class Actinopteri; order Salmoniformes; family Salmonidae; genus Coregonus; species Coregonus lavaretus. The sequence continues at coordinate 13,122,171 of NC_139994.1, forward strand.
CTGAATAGCACTAAGACGAAACCACAAAGTACATTCACAACTATTTCAGCATTTTATGACTTGCTCATGACATTTTGACAATGGCAGAAGGACACAAAAGGGACCATGCCTTAACCGCAGTAATAATCATTGTAAAATAAATAACTTCATTGTCCTGGCCAGGTCCTGGGAGGCTGGTGTTCGAAAAAAGGCGAATCAGCCAACTTTCTCCTGCTTTCTTGTCTGGCCTGCCTGCCTGCCTACAGCCCTGCACTGGAGTAGGGCTGCAGTAGATGGAGAGCAACCTTGGGGGTTGATTGTGTTTCAAAGGAAGATGGGGCTTTAGCAGCCAAATTATCTGTCCCTCTCTGGAGTATGCTTATCTGAAGAGTGCTAGTTCCAGCCTCCTGTAGTCATTCATCTTCATCTTACTGCCACAGCTCTGCTCTCTGATAGGCTGATAGGCAGCCCATAGACCGAGGACCTGGCCAGGACTCTCCCTCCTACCACGGTGCCAGACAGGGTATTTTCCTCAATGTTCCGGCCTTCCTGTCCAGACTGCTGGCTAATGCGAGGTCTATCGATTGCATTTGTAAACTTGGATGTACTTTGGAGTGCGTTTTGTAAACCACTAAACGTGTTCCAGAGGTTTTAGCTGCTTCACGGCTCTGACTGCTCTGCTGCAGTCCTGGCAACCACCCACCCACAGAGCGGAGAGCAGGAATGGACCATGGAAAAATGGAACCACAGAAAATCAATGTCTAACTGTAGATTAAACAGAAATCTGGAATGTGAAATTTAATGACATTGATGCTACACACTGTGTGCGTCCCAAATTACACCTTATTCTCTATATAGTGCACTACTTTTGACCAGAGCTCTATGGGCCATGGTCAAATATAGGTAATTTGATGCCATTTAGGATGCAACAACAGCCTACTGTATGTATGTGATATATACGCTTGGATTGAGAAACAAAATCTTCAGAAATAATTAACCATAGTATTCGGTAGAATGTCACAATCTAAAATCTGAGATAATCTTAAAGGGCGATTGCACTTCCTGATTTGGCCTCGATTTAGATTAGGTTCATTAAGAAATACTAGCGGGCATGACTGAATTCAAACTTGAGTTAGTTTCGGGGTGTGGTTTATTTATGAGTGTTTCTTGTGTGTGTTCACAGGTGGGAAGAGTTAGGCAAATTATTTCGCCAATTAGCTTCAGCCGGCTGGTGTGCAACCATGGCAAAGTTGGTTTTGGCCCTGTGTAGCTCAGTTGGTAGAGCATGGCGCTTGCAACGGCAGGGTTGTGGGTTCGATTCCCACGGGGGGCCAGTATGAAAAATGTATGCACTCACTAACTGTAAGTCGCTCTGGATAAGAGTGTCTGCTAAAAATGACTAAAATGACTAAAATGTTTTACTTTCGATAGCCTAACTCCGGGGCTAGTTCGAGACCGTCAATAAATTACACAATGTAAATGAGACAATATTTTCATGTTGCACACCTTTTAGTTTTGTCATTAAATGCTTTCAATATTTGTAAATTAATTTCTACAATTTATAGTTGGTTCGAGGTATTTAAGTCATTGAAGGAGCTATTGGAATTTTTACATATTGTCCCATGTACATTGTGTAATTTACCGATGGTCCCGAACTAGCACCCTAGGTTTTTTGATTTGATTTATTAGGATCCCCATAAGCCGACACCAATGGCGAAAGCTAGTCTTACTGGGGTCCGACATATAACAAAAAAGACATTACAGACAAAATTCTTTACAAGGTAAAAAAATGTTTTAACCAGGTTTGCTGTTCACTTACGCTATATGAGATGGAAGGGAGCTAGATGCATTCATGGTTCTTTATAATACTGTACGTTTCCTTGAATTTCTTCTGGACCTGGGGACTGTAACCCCTGGTGGCATGTCTGGTTGGGTAAATGTGTGTGTGTGTGTGTGTGTGTGTGTGTGTGTGTGTGTCTGGAGCCGCGCGTCAAGGGGGGGGTACTGTCACGGTTTCGGCCGAGGCTGCTCCTCCTCCTTGTTCGGGCAGGCTTCGGCGGTCGTCGTCTCCGGAGTACTAGCTGCCACCGTTGAATGTTTCTATGTTCGTTTGGTTTTGTCTTTATTATGTACACCTGTTTTCGTTTAGCGCTATTAGTGTCCTATAAGTTCTCGTTGTGTTTGTCAGGTGTTGTGTGTGATTGTTTCGCTGTCGTGTTTGTGCGCTACTGTTTTCCGTTTGCTCCTTGTAGCTTTCCTCCTCTGTTAAGGAGGGTATTATCGCACATGTTTAGTGCGCCCTTTTGTTTACGCCTGTGTGCGGATTTTCTCGCCTCCGGGCTTTTGGCTCGTGTATTTGAGTGTGCTTTCACTAAAGTATTTTGGACTTATTTCCTGCGTCCTGCGCCTGATTCCTGCACCACACCCACCTACAGCACCCACTGACAGAATCACACACCTGAAGGATGGAATCAGCAGGAGCCGCAGCAGCACATGAGACTCTGGAGGATCGGGTCCGTGTTCAGAATGACCAGATCCTTCGTATCGGGACCGCCCTGCAGGACGTTATCAACACCCTTCAACGCTGGGAGACCAGAGGGACCTCCCCAACTCCACCTCCCCTGCCATCACCATCGGCCAGTCAGCCCATTCAAGCTCCGGAACCCTGGGGAATTCGACTCTCGCTCCCGAGGGCCTATGATGGGACCGCTGCCGGGTGTCAGGGCTTCCTTCTACAGGTGGAGCTATACCTGGCCACCGTGCACCCGGCGCCCTCTGGACACGAGAGCGTGTCCGCCCTCATCTCCTGTCTTACCGGCAAGGCGTTGGAATGGGCCAACGCCGAGTGGAGGAGAATAGACGCCACCACCATCACATACTCTGAGTTCTCCCGCCGCTTCAGGGCGGTGTTTGACCATCCACCTGAGGGGAAAGCGGCGGGGGAGCGTCTGTTCTACCTCCGGCAGGGGAGGAGGAGCGCCCAGGAGTTCGCTTTAGAATTCCGTACTCTAGCGGCGGATGCAGGGTGGAATGAGCGGGCCCTCATCGATCACTACCGCTGTAGTCTACGAGAGGACGTCCGTCGGGAGCTGGCCTGCAGGGATACCAGCCTCTCTTTCGATCAGTTAGTGGACATGTCCATCAGGCTGGACACCCTGCTGGCTACCCGCGGACGTTCCGAGGGGGGTCCGTCCATTTCATCCTCCAGCGCCTCCGAGCCGAGCCCTATGGAGCTTGGGGGCGCTGGCGCTAGAGAGAGGAGGGGTCGGAGTACGAGGGGGCCCGTCTCCTGCACCAACTGTGGCCATGGAGGACACACCGCGGCTAGGTGCTGGGGAGGGTCTCCTAGGGGAGAAGACGACAGGCTCCGCACTGGGGAGTCCTTCCAGGTGAGTAGGCGCCCCACTTACCCAGAGCTCTCTGTTGCGCACTTCTGTATACCTGTTCGTTTTCCACAGGTAGCACCTCATTCCCAGCATAAGGCGCTGGTAGATTCAGGCGCGGCTGGGAATTTTGTTGATAGAAAATTTTGTTTAGAATTAGGGATTCCCCTTCTTCCTGTTGACGTCCCATTCCCCGTTCATGCCCTAGATAGCCGTCCGTTGGGATCGGGCTTGATCAGGGAGGTCACGGCGCCACTTAGGATGTGTGCGCAGGGGGGTCATGAGGAGATTATCCAGCTATTTCTGATCGACTCGCCTGCGTATCCGGTGGTGCTGGGCATGCCCTGGTTGAGTATCCATAACCCATCTATTTCGTGGCAGGAGAGGGCTCTGATGGAGTGGTCTGCCCAGTGTGTGGGTCGATGTTTAGGCGTTTCCGTGGGGGCTACCTCGGTGGAGAGTCCAAACCAGGTGCCCGCATTGCACATTCCCCCTGAGTATGAGGATTTGGCTATTGTGTTCAGTAAGTCGAGGGCGACGCAGTTGCCTCCCCATAGGCAGGGAGATTGTGCGATAGACCTCCAGGCAGGAGCTGCGCTCCCACGGAGCCATGTGTATCCTCTGTCTCAGGAGGAGAAGAGAGCTATGGAGACTTACATAGACGAATCTCTGAGACAAGGATACATACGGCCATCCACTTCCCCTGCGTCCTCGAGTTTCTTTTTTGTGAAGAAAAAGGATGGAGGGTTACGCCCGTGCATTGATTACCGTAGTCTCAATCAGATCACGGTGAAGTACAGTTATCCACTTCCTCTGATTGCGACCATGACGGAGTCATTGCACGGGGCGCGTTTTTTCACTAAATTAGATCTCAGGAGCGCGTACAACTTGGTGCGCATTAGGGAGGGCGATGAATGGAAGACAGCATTTAGTACCACCTCGGGGCATTACGAGTATCTTGTCATGCCATACGGGTTGATGAACGCTCCTTCAGTTTTCCAATCATTCGTGGATGAGATATTCAGGGACATGCAGGGGCAGGGGGTGGTCGTGTACATAGATGACATTCTCGTGTACTCGTCTACCCGAGTCGAGCATGTGGCTCTGGTGCGCAGAGTGTTGAGGAGGCTGTTGGAGCACGACCTGTATGTCAAGGCAGAGAAGTGTCTGTTTTTCCAGGATTCTATCTCCTTTTTGGGTTATCAGTTGTCTGCGTCAGGGGTGAAGATGGAGGTTGACCGGGTGTCAGCCGTGCGTAATTGGCAAACGCCAACCACTGTTAAAGAGGTGCAGCAGTTTTTGGGGTTTGCGAATTACTACCGGAGGTTTATCCGGGGTTTTGGACAGGTGGCAGCTCCCATAACGTCTCTTTTGAAGGGGGGTCCGGTGCGTTTGCAGTGGTCAGCCGAGGCGGACAGGGCTTTTGGGAGGCTGAAGGACCTGTTTACTTCGGCTCCGGTGCTGGCGCATCCGGATCCCTCTTTACCATTTCAGGTAGAGGTGGACGCGTCAGAGGCCGGTATAGGAGCCGTGCTTTCGCAATGGTCCGGCACGCCACCTAAACTCCGCCCCTGTGCCTTTTATTCCAAAAAGCTCAGTCCGGCGGAGCGAAATTATGACGTAGGGGACAGGGAGCTGTTAGCCGTGGTACAGGCCCTAAAGGTGTGGAGGCACTGGCTTGAGGGGGCTCAACACCCTTTCCTCATTTTGACTGACCACCGTAACCTGGAGTACATTCGGGCAGCTAGGAGACTGAACCCTCGCCAGGCGCGGTGGAACATGTTTTTGACCCGGTTCGTATTTAAGATCACGTACATCCCTGGGTCACAGAACGGTAAGGCAGACGCACTGTCTCGGCGGTATGACACGGAGGAGAGGTCCGTGGAGCCCACTCCCGGCACCGGTAGTGTGGGAGGTCGATGCTGAAATCGAGCGGGCGTTGCGCACCGACCCTAGTCCACCTCAATGCCCGGAGGGTCGGACGTACGTTCCGCTCGAGGTTCGGGATCGATTGATCTATTGGGCTCACCCTCCTCTGGACATCCTGGTATAGGCCGGACAGTGCACTGCCTTAGTGCTAAGTACTGGTGGCCCACGTTGGCGAGGGATGTGAGGGTTTATGTCTCCTCCTGCTCGGTGTGCGCCCAGTGTAAGGCGCCTAGACATCTGCCTAGGGGTAAGTTACAACCCCTGCCCGTTCCACAACGACCATGGTCTCACCTCTCGGTGGACTTCATTACTGACCTTCCCTCCTCACAGGGGAATACTACTATACTGGTCGTTGTGGACCGGTTCTCTAAGGCCTGTCGTTTGCTCCCTATGCCGGGCCTTCCTACTGCCCTACAGACCGCCGAAGCGCTATTCACCCATGTTTTCCGGCACTACTGGGTACCCGAGGATATTGTGTCTGATCGAGGTCCCCAATTCACCTCCAGAGTCTGGAGAGCCTTTATGGAGCGTTTGGGGGTCTCGGTGAGCCTCACCTCGGGTTACCATCCTGAGAGTAATGGGCAGGTGGAACGTGTGAACCAGGATGTGGGTAGGTTTCTTAGATCATACTGCCAGGACCGGCCGGAGGAGTGGGCACGGTACGTTCCCTGGGCAGAAATGGCCCAGAATTCCCTACGCCATTCCTCCACTAACCTAACCCCTTTCCAATGTGTGTTGGGTTACCAGCCGGTTCTGGCACCTTGGCAGCAGAGCCAGATCGAGGCTCCTGCGGTGGATGAGTGGGTGCGGCGCTCGGAGGAGACGTGAAACGCTGCACACGTCCACCTGCAGCGGGCCCTCCGTCGTCAAAAGGTGAGCGCCGATCTCCACCGCAGTGAGGGGCCGGTGTACGCACCTGGTGATCGAGTCTGGCTCTCTACCAGAAACCTGCCCCTCTGCCTGCCCTGTCGGAAACTGGGTCGGCGGTTTGTGGGGCCGTTTAAAGTCCTGAGAAGATTGAACGAGGTGTGTTACAGATTACAACTGCCTATTGAGTATAAAAATATTAACCCCTCGTTCCATGTGTCTCTTCTCAGGCCGGTGGTAGCTGGCCCACTCCAGGAAAATGAGATCAGGGAGACTCCTCCGCCCCCATTGGACATCGAGGGGGCACCGGCGTACTCCGTGCGGTCCATCTTGGATTCGAGACGTCGGATGGGGGGTCTCCAATATCTGGTGGAGTGGGAGGGGTACGGCCCGGAGGAACGGTGCTGGGTGCCGAGGAGAGACATTTTGGACCCGTCTCTCCTGACAGAATTCCACCGTAGTCACCCAACGCGCCCTGCTCCGCGTCCTCCTGGTCGTCCCCGAGGCCGGAGTCGGCGCACGTCTGGAGCCGCGCGTCAAGGGGGGGGGTACTGTCACGGTTTCGGCCGAGGCTGCTCCTCCTCCTTGTTCGGGCAGGCTTCGGCGGTCGTCGTCTCCGGAGTACTAGCTGCCACCGTTGAATGTTTCTATGTTCGTTTGGTTTTGTCTTTATTATGTACACCTGTTTTCGTGTAGCGCTATTAGTGTCCTATAAGTTCTCGTTGTGTTTGTCAGGTGTTGTGTGTGATTGTTTCGCTGTCGTGTTTGTGCGCTACTGTTTTCCGTTTGCTCCTTGTAGCTTTCCTCCTCTGTTAAGGAGGGTATTATCGCACATGTTTAGTGCGCCCTTTTGTTTACGCCTGTGTGCGGATTTTCTCGCCTCCGGGCTTTTGGCTCGTGTATTTGAGTGTTCTTTCACTAAAGTCTTTTGGACTTATTTCCTGCATCCTGCGCCTGATTCCTGCACCACACCCACCTACAGCACCCACTGACAGAGTGTGTGTGTGTGTGTGTGTCAGTTGTGTGTGTAAGTTGACTATGCAAACAATTTGGAATATCCAACACATTAATGTTTCTTATAAAAACATGAAGTGATGCAGTCAGTCTTTCCTCAAATCTTAGCCAAGAGAGACTGGCACGCATAGTATTAATATTAGTCCTCAGATTACAATGAAGAGCAAGACGTTCTGCTCTGTTCTGGGCCAGCTGCTGCTTAACTATGTCTTTGCAGCACTTGACCCTATGACTGGACAATAATCAAGATAAGATAAACTACAACCTGCAGAACTTGCTTTGTGGAGTGTGGTGTCAAAAAAATAGAGAATGTATTTATTACGGACAGACCTCTCCCCATCTTAACATCCATTTGATCTACACTACAAAAGTACGTGGACACCTGCTCGGCTTTCCACTAGATGTTGGACCATTGGTGCGGGGACTTGCTTCCATTCAGCCACAAGAGCATTAGTGAGGTTGGGTGCTGATGTTGGGCGATTAGGCCTGGCTCGCAATATGCATTCGGGCAGGTAAGGTTCTCTTGGCATCCGCCAAACCCAGATTTGTCCGTCGGCCTGCTAGATGGTGAAGCGTGATTCATCACTCCAGAGAACGCATTTCCACTGCTCCAGAGTCCATTGGCGGCAAGCTTTACACCACTCCTGCTGACGCTTGGCATTGCACATGGTGATCTTATGCTTGTGTGCAGCTACTCGGCCATAGAAACCCATTTCATGAAGCTCCTGACGAACAGTTATTGTGCTGACGTTGCTTCCAGAGGTAGTTTGGAACTCGGTAGTGAGTGTTGCAACCGAGGACAGATGATTTTATATGCGTTACGCACTTCAGCACTCGCCGGTCCCGTTCTGTGAGCTTGTGTGGCCTACCACTTCGCCGCTGAGCCGTTGTTGCTCCTAGAGGTTTCCACTTCACAATAACAGCACTTACAGTTTACCGGGGCCGCTCTAACAGGGTGGAAATTTGACGAACTGACTTGTTGGAAAGGTGGCATCCTATGACAGTGCCACGTTGAAAGTCACTGAGCTCTTTAGTAAGGGCATTCTCCTGCCAATGTTTGTCTATGGAGATTGCATAGCTGTGTGCTCAATTTTATGTGGCTGAAATAGCCGAATCCACTAGTTTGAAGGGGTGTCCACATACTTTTCTATATATAGTGTATATGTTTTGACGATGACAGTTTACAATCTAAGGTAACACCAAGTAATTTAGTCTCCTCAAATTGTTCAACAGCCACACCATTCATTACCAGTCTAGAACTTAGGAAATGATTTGTACCAAATACAATGCTCTTAGTTTTAGAGATGTTCAGGTCCAGTTTATTACTGGCCATCCATTCCAAAACTGACTGCATCTCTTTGTTAAGGGTTTCAGTGACTTAATTAGCCATGGTTGCTAACGGGTATATGGTTGAATCATCAGCATACATGGACACACATGCTTTGTTTAATGCCAGTGGTAGGTCATTGGTAAAAATAGAAAAGAGTAGAGGGCCTAGAGAGCTGCCCTGCGGTTAGAGAAGCTTCCATTAAAGAAAACCAACTGAGTTATATTAGATAGCTCTGAATCCACGATATGGCAGAGGTTGAAAAGCCATAACACATAAGTTGTCTCAACAACAGTTTATGGTCAATAATATCAAAGGCTCCACGGAAATCTAACAGTACAACTCCCACAATCTTCGCATTATTAATTAATTTCAACCAATCATCAGTCATTTGTGTCAGTGCAGTACATGTTGAGTGCCCTTCTCTATAAGCATGCTGAAAGTCTGTTGTTAATTTGTTTACAGAGAAATAGCATTGTATTTGGTCAAACACCATTTTTTTCCAACAGTTTGCTAAGAGCTGGGAGCTCTTAGCAAATATTCAAAGTCAACCCAAAGTCAACCCATATTTTGGTCGCGTGCGGCGGCACTCCGAATTGATGATTACTTATGTGCTGCCAGCTGTGGGCATGTAGGCAGGATTGAAACAAACCCAACCTTCATTTACGTTGTGATGCAGTCATGACCACAAGTCTCCTGTTTCAGTCACATCTTTGGTCACATTCAAATGGGTCAAACGAAAACACCCTAACGATTGGTTGACAATAGAGCCTCCCACAATGTAGGCGATGGCGGTAGGAGGAAGTTGGTGAGGAGCAACTGCATACATTTGCAGTCGACTGTGGTAAAAACTTCATGACTTTTGAAGTACTTGTAGGTGCAAGTCGGACAATTTTTATCCCCATAGGGCAACACACTTTGAAAGGCGGTGACCAACAATGGTCACCAACTTGACAAAAGTGATCCGCTCGAACGTGCCCATACCTAGTGGCGTCTCGGGCATTAGGGGCGGTGACCCACTTGTGATTGGTGAAAATAATAATAATAATAATAATCATAATACACACATAAACATATACATAATCCTTGAAATATATAATATATATTTTGTATTAAAAAAAAAAAAATTTTTTTTTTTTTTTATATATATATATATATATATATATAAAAAAAAAAAATATATATTTTTTTTTAATACAAAATATATATTATATATTTCAAGGATTATGTTTCAAATGTCCAGAAAAGTGTGGTTAATTTGTGTTTTTTGTACTGTGTACTGTTTCAAAAATGCACTGAGTGTACAGAACACCTGCTCTATCCATGACATAGACTGACCAGGTGAATCCAGGTGAAAAGCTATGCTCTGTTATTGATGTCACCTGTTAAATCCACTTCAATCAGTATAGATGAAGGGGAGGAGACAGGTTAAAGAAGGATTTTTAATCCTTGAGACAAATGAGACATGGATTGTGTATGTGTGCCATTCAGAGGGTGAATGGGCAAGACAAAATATTTAAGTGCCTTTGAACGGGGTATGGTAGTAGTTGAGTTTGAGTGTGTCAAGAACTACAATGCTGCTGGGTTTTTCACTGTCATGTGCTTTGTTTACAACATTACAAAATAAATGGAAAATAAATAAATCACACAGACGCTCCTGAGGAGAGAATACCAAACAGTATAACTAGAATACCTGTAGGACGGACTGACTGGCAGACGGATGGACTGAACTGAACAGACCTGAACAGACCTGAAAAGACCTGAACAGCCATGAACAGACTGCAGCAATGAGACTTCCACACAAAAATACTTCCAATAGCATCACAATTAGGTTTTAATAAAGCATTGTTATGAGCCGAGGAGCCGAGAGGTGGGGAACTATACTGAACAAAAATATAAACTCAACATGCAACAATTTCAACGATTTAACTGAGTTAAAGTTCATATATGGAAATCAGTTAATTGAAATAAACTAATTGGGCCCTAATCTATGGATTTCACATGACTGGGCAGGGGAACAACCATGGGTGGGCCTGGTAGGGCATAGGCCTACCCACTTGGGAGCCAGGCCCAGCCAATCAGCATATGTTTTCCCCACAAAAGGGCTTTATTACAGACAGAAATACTCCTCAGTTTCATCAGCTGTCCGGGTGGATGGTCTAAGATGATCCCGCAGGTGAAGAAGCCGGATGTGGAGATCCTGGGCTGGCGTGGTTACACGTGGTCTGCGGTTGTGAGGCCGGTTGGACGTAACGCCAAATTCTCTAAAATGACATTGGAGGCGGCTTATGGTAGAGAAATTAACATTCAACTCTCTGGCAACAGCTCTGGTGGACATTCCTGCAGTCAGCATGCCAATTGCACTCTCCCTCAAAACTTGTGTTGTGTGGCAAACCTGCGACCTGGCCTCTCCCTCAGCCTTCTCACTGCCTCCTGCCTGCACATGAATTATACTCCTGTTGGGGCATCAGAGGAACATTTGCAGCACCGCTTCCGCTGTCCGGAGAATAATAAGATCCGCAAAGCCATTTCCATCACCAAGCGAGCGGCAACAACACGGCCATAAAGACACTGCTGCGTCTTGTTTTAGATGAAGCATAATGGACACATTCTCTTCTCATTATCACAATTACCCCCTCATCCCTGTATGTATCTCTCCTTACGTTTTTGGTGTGTGTAGGTGTGTGTGTGTGTGAGTGTGTGTGTGTGTGTGTGTGTGTGTATGTGTGTGTGTGTGTGTGTGTGTGTGTGTGTGTGTGTGTGTGTGTGTGTGTGTGTGTGTGTGTGTGTGTGTGTGTGAGTGTGTGTGTGTGTGTGTGCGTGTGTGTGGTAATGTATTTCAAGTAGACATGCCCTGTCACTGAGAAAATGTAAGGTACCTTTTTTTTTTTAAGATTCCGCTAGGCAATTGCCTCAGACTTTTCTCACTCATATTTGTCCCCAAATAAGCAATTCCAAGCACAGCTCCTTACGGGGCAGGTATAGGAGGGGAAAAAATACAAGTAAGCTGAGAAACCCTTAAAAACAGGGCCTTACAGGTACTCCTTCAATCACACTTTATTGTTGAGACGGATGACACAACAAACTGGGAAATTGGAGAAGAAGAAGAAGAAGAAGAAGAAGAAGAAGAAGAAGAAGAAGAAGAAGAAGAAGAAGAAGAAGAAGAAGAAGAAGAAGAAGAAGAAGAACTTTCCACCCCCAAAAAATGTTTTCTGTCAGACCAGGGTCTGTGTTGTGAAATTGGTATTTTGGAGATGAGAAATAAAATATTATTTATATAGAGGGTTACAGTAAATATGCTCTGAAAAAGCCAATTCACACTTTACCTGCAGGATGGTCATGGGCTGCGTTCTAAATAGCACACTATACCCTCTACAGTGCACTACTTTTGACCAGAACTCTATGGTGCTTTTATTTCTAGTTGACAACTGATCATCCTCTGCTATCCCCTGGGTGGGTTGTAATGTTTTTTGAAATGGCCTAATTTAGATCAAATGTTACTGACTGCAATATTAGACCACAATATACAGTAGTTTCAGATAGGACTGCCACTGATGAAAAGAGCCAGAGACAATGGCTGATGTCAAACTAAAGGTTATCTCTCAGATGTCTAAGAAAGATGGAATGGGACACACACAACACAGTGTTTAGTTGCCTGTGGCTCTGGTGTGCCTGTGTGTGTGTGTGTGTGTGTGTGTGTGTGTGTGTGTGTGTGTGTGTGTGTGTGTGTGTGTGTGTGTGTGTGTGTGTGTGCGTGCGTGCGTGCGTGCGTGTGTGTGTGTGCTAATGCTCTCGGTTGATCCGACTGGCTCCCTGTGTACATGCCCTGAATGAAACTACACAACTTACACTCACCTCCTATCACTACAGCTAAAACCATCACCTTACACACTTTGCTCACAGGCCTTGCCAGATCACACAACTGTAGGCGCGATCTGGGACTGGCTTTGTAAATTAACCTTGACAAAATTTGAAAGGGTGGGAAAAGACATAGATATTGTTCTCCATTTTTCTTCACCCTATCCCTTCAACCAGGGCTATAGCCTTACTGCCAAGCCAGCTTTCATAAACTTTGATGAAAGTCTGACCCTGGTCCTTAATGTCATCAGTGAGACCTAAACATCACAATTCAGCTCAAATGCGTATTGATTGAAGGGTCGCTCTGGTATGGATGGCCTGTGTGTGTGTGTGTGTGTGTGTTTGTGAGTGTGTGGCCTAGATCGGTGAGGAGTGGTGGACTGCACACTAATGGTTCTCCATGACCACCACCGACCGACCGACTGACCTCCGTCACAGCTCTTCCACTCCCCTTTGATTGTGATAAAAACACCTATAGTCTCCGCCCTTCAGCTCTGACGCCAGGGGTGTATTCATTAGTGCACACTGTAGCAAACCGTAGCAAAATGTTTTGCAACAAAAATGAGCGTTTCTTATTCAGGTTAGTCCCTCGCCATTTTGTCCTGTTTGCTTCCATTTTGTTATTAGTGAATACACCCCAGGACGGCGTTTGGTTCTTAGTCAATACACACCAGGACGGCGTTTGGTTCTTAGTCAATACACCCCAGGACGGCATTTGGTTCTTAGTCGATACACCCCAGAATGGCGTTTGGTTCTTAGTCAATACACCCCAGGATGGCGTTTGGTTCCTAGTGAACACACCCCAGGATGGCTGGGGAAGCATGGAACCATCAGGCAGGGAACCTCATTTCTCAGTCTAAATCTATGTAGCCTTTCCTTCATTTAACGATACAAAGCTATCTCCAAAGTTTGGTGCTATTAATCAACACAAGGAATGGATTGTCTGCCTGGGTCTATTTGACTGGCTGTAATGGCATCACAAAATAGTCTGGAATTATGACTGTTCCCAATAGTAAGGGACCAAAAATTTACAAGGACCTTGTTTTTGTGAAGAAAAAATAGTTTTCTAGACAGTGGAGGAAAAGATGGAGGAGATTTAATACTGCAGTGGGCTAAATCAGGGTCGCACAGAGTGATTATTGGTAGTCTTAAACAAATCTACTTTGAAACAAAAGTATTCACCTCACACACATGGTTATGGGGTAAAAAAAAAGAAGACACCTCTACCATGTCAGATATAGAGTTGAAATGTATTACATTTTGAGTTTGCATCCCAATATTAAACTTTATTTACATCACAGAAGACTAGAATATAACAAAACTGTTTGACATTTAGTTGAAACACCGGAAATCTTTATTAATTAGGAAATTATGAAAAATATTAATAACTTCCCACCCATGAGGCCAAAGAGGGTGCTTTTGGTCATTGACTGCAGGAAAGGGCTACGGGTTGTTATAGGGGAGGTTGAGAGAGACCAGACCTATCCAGTCTGTCCAGGGGAGGTTGGGAAAGACAAGACCTATCCAGTCTGTCTAGGGGAGGTTGAGAGAGACCAGACCTATCCAGTCTGTCCAGGGGAGGTTGGGAAAGACAAGACCTATCCAGTCTGTCTAGGGGAGGTTGAGAGAGACATGACCTATCCAGTTTGTCCAGGGGAGGTTGAGAAAGACCTATCCAGTCTGTCTAGGGGAGGTTGAGAGAGACCAGACCTATCCAGTCTGTCCAGGGGAGGTTGGGAAAGACAAGACCTATCCAGTCTGTCTAGGGGAGGTTGAGAAAGAGACAAAACCATAGACTACTATAGAGACATGAGTAAGATTAATTATAGACTACTGTAGAGACAGGAGGAATACTAATAATAATAAGCCATTTAGCAGACGCTTTTATCCAAAGCGACTTACAGTCATGTGCGCATACATTTTTATATATGGGTGGTCCCGGGGATCGAACCCACTACCCTGGCATTACAAGCGCCATGCTCTACCAATTGAGCTACAGAGGACCACATCATCATATACTACTGTAGAGACAGGAGGAAGTAAGAGTTTTCAAAATGGAAGTTTGGCTGGAATAAACATTTAGATGGCACATAGTCACAGACATACTGAATGGAAGATGCTCTGGAACATCTGCTAAATGACTCAAATGTACTGTATGCGATTGGTTACCAAGACATGCCTTCTACGTACCCTCCTATGTCTTAGGAGGGTGGGTTGGTTGGAGTCATTATTAATGAACTGGGGTGGTGTGTGTGTTATTCATGACATAGGCAGAACAGAGCTCTCTATCTATCCCATAGAGGGGGTCTCCCCACACTTCCATGTGGACAGAAGCTGTCCGAGCCTCTTGCAATCTCACTGTGATACACACAAACAGAGAAATGTGAAGAAAATAACATTTTCCAACATTGGACTGAATGGAAAAGTCCAAATAGAAAATTATTGTATGAAACACAACTGAGGACCAGCATTCAATCATATTATAGTAGTACAACTTTATGAAGTGTTGTGGTTTTCATTGCTTCAAGGACACACATACTGTACTGTTAAATATACCATATGATACTGTGGAGTTTGAGATTGAATCTTGTTCTTTAAAAGTTGAAGTTTCAAAAGTTGGGTATGGTTATTTTCTTGCCAGCGTTATCTATTTAAAACCATCCAAAATGATAGCAGACTATAGAACTCTGGATAGATCATCAAATCTACAGTACACACAAAAGTAACTCATATTTATTCATGTCTTCTGAACTAATGATAGCGCTCAAAACTCAAACAAAACTAAATACTGAGAGATATCACTGACCTTATAT
Organism: Coregonus lavaretus; assembly: GCF_964263955.1. NCBI lineage: Eukaryota > Metazoa > Chordata > Actinopteri > Salmoniformes > Salmonidae > Coregonus > Coregonus lavaretus. The sequence continues at coordinate 13,137,341 of NC_139994.1, forward strand.
CCTCCTTGCAAGTCAAGCATCATCTAAAAGCAATGCAGCATTTCAAACTCCTAGTATTTATGCAAAGCTCTCTCCATAACAATAGACATAATTTGATTTGGACGACTTAATTAAATGCACAAATGTCTTTTATCCATATACAGCCGGCATATTTTGTGAAAGACGAACAACACATAAGTCAACTCATACTACCGGACCAACTAATAGGCTATTCACTGAGTAATCGCTGGAGCCTGATGGACTAATTGACTAACTGTTGAGTTCATTTTGCTTGACTAACTGGAGATAACCTGCCTGGAGGTCAGTCCACTGTAATTATTGAACTACTATTAAAAACCAAATGGCTGATGCATGAACTGCCACCCACAGGGGGACGATGGTTAGTGTCATGGTCACAGCGTGTGCAGGTCCGGACCACGGCACAAATTACAGAGGAATCCCTAGTTCATGTGTCAGGTGACCATTATCCAACGATTTCCAACTGTTTTAGGAGGGCATTTGGACATGTTAAAGGATCAAGTAGTTTCACTCGTCAGATCTCCTGCGAGGAGGACTTTTGGGAACGGGGAATTATGTGTGATTTTAAGTCTGGCATATAAGATCCATTGGAAAGCTTATATTAAAGCATTTAGGCATGCATAGAGAGGTAGACTACCATTTAGTTTTACCACAGGTCCCCTGTGGAGAAACAGTGGCGCCTTGTCAAAGACTGAAAAATTGCAACAGAACAATTTCACTAAAGGAACCCTTTGAGGAAGTTGAAATGCCTATTTGTTGCCAATTGGACAGGCCTCTAAAATCACCCTTTATTTCCTATGCTTTTGGCAATGCATTTTCCCCTTGATAGCCTTTGGCTAACTCTATTCTGTCTTAATCAGATTTGCCATCCCGGTGTGCCCATCAAGGTTATTTCGTTTTTTTCCTGACTTGTTCATTACAGCTTGATCTCTTGGGGGTGTATTACGTAAAGGTGTATTCCGTCAGATATCTGTCCAAAAACTTGTTGGGCAGACTTTTTTTGTGTACACGTGTACATGTGGGTACTATATTCTCAAAACTCTCTTTATGTGATCTATGTCACCCATGACTGCCATTCATTTACGTTGCTGTAAAATCATGAGATATTTGTCCCATTTTTGTATGGTATGTGTTAGTCATTCATATGTCATATTCTTTCAATTTAATTGCTTGATTTTATTCAGTATTGATAGATATGTTCTTGGAATTTTAGAGACCACACAACTTCTTATCACATGACTTTTTCTAAGCATCTAGTCCCGGTCCGTTGAACACACTTAACCTCTTCATATGGGGGGTAGAGAGGACTGGGCGAGCCAGCAGCAGTGGGGAGCAGGGGCACGCGGGTGGCTTTGTAATTGTACGAGAGGTTTACGGCCACTTAGAGTTGCACCACGAGCAGCATGCAGGCACTCAGATCATTATCGGTAGAGAGAGGTGGACCTGTCTATCCAGGATCAATGACAAAGGCACAAGGCACACATGCACGCAGGCGTCCGCATTCATCCCCTGCATTTATAATAGAGCTGCTGCTGTGTAATAAAACATGTAGATAAATGAAGTGAACAGACATGAAGGCAGCAATGACATAAAAAAAAGGTTTATGTAGGTTCATGTAGTCCTGTGGAGGAGGAGGAGGAGGAAGAGGGGGAGGAGGAAGGGGAAGGGGGAGAAGGAGGTGTAGGAGGAGGAGGAAGAAGGGGAGGTGTAGGAGGAGGAGGAGGAAGAGGAAGAGGGGAGGAGGAGGTGTAGGAGGAGGAGGAAGAGGGGGAGGAGGTGGTGTAGGAGGAGTAGGAAGGGGGGGAGGAGGAGGTGTAGGAGGAGGAGGAGGAGGAAGAGGGGGAGGAGGTGTAGGAGGAGGAGGAGGAGGAGGAGGAAGAGGGCGAGGAGCTTCTCAGCCTTGAGTTGTTTAAATATTGTGTAAATGCAAAGATGATCAGTTTGAGACATGAGGCATTGTCGATTTTGCAACACAATAATTACTGTAACTTCCTATATGCTTATTCACTCATCAACTTAGACGGAGACAGATACTGTATGTTGGCTGTCAGTGTCGTTGTCAGTTTGTATCTCCTGGATCTCTATCCTCATCAGTATGCTGTATCCAAGCCATCACAAATGGCTATATAATGCTGGGAGGCATGGACACTATTGAGAGAGGGCTTTGGTCTCCTCTGGTTCTTTGATGCTGTTTCTCCTACCTCTCACCTGCCTGTCTTGCTGGCTTCAGATGCAGCATGCATAACAAGATGTGAGAGGACTGGAGCACCAGTCTGGAACCACAGAAGACGGGCAGCAGATGTCCCGCGAGACTCCCTCTGCACCCAAGCTTTGATAACCCCATCGGTGGTGGGATGGAGGGAGGTCTGCGGGTCTCTCCACCTACGTGTGTGTGTGTGTATATAGAGAACAGTCAGTGTGTCTGGGGAAATCAAGGTGGAAGGGGTCCCCTCTCCTCTCCTCTTCTCTCCTCTCCACTGTGTGATGCAAGAGGCTGACTGATGGGCCTAACATAATCACCACATCCATGCAGTGAGCGTCACAGCTCTTCATTATCCAGGCCGCGAATGCATCTCTTCCCCCTGTTCCAGCGGCTGCAAGGTCAGGCTACAAGCAGGGCCATCAATCACAGCAACACTCTGGCTGTGTCCCAAATGGCACCCTATTCCTTATATAGTGCGCTACTTTTGACCAGAGCCATTTGGGCCCTGATCAAAAGTAGTACCATTTGGGAATAGGGTGCCATTTGGGACACAGCCTCTGGCTGGCTGAGTCCATCCAGACCCATCCCATGGCGGGGTGCACTGTACTGCATGCACAGTGAGAGCTATAGTAACGGCAGCACAGTAGTGTGTGTATGTGTGTGTGTGTGTGTGTGTCTGTGTGTGTGTGTGTGTCTGTGCATGCCTCAAATAGGTAGCAGCACAGACAGACAGACACAGAACCGGAGTGGGCTGGGGGATCTGTCACTCCAAAGCTTCAACACTTTAACAGTGAAACTGGGGATTAGGATTTAATAGTATAAACTCGGCAGAGTGACAGCATGGAGATTCAGATACAGTGGTATATGTTTGAAGTTTTCTGTATCTGTGTGTGTCTTGTGGGGGGGGGGGGGGGGGGTATGTGTATGAGTGTATGCCTGTGCTTATGCACACATACAGTACATATGTGTGTGCGTCTGCTTCTGTGTGTTCATTTCTGTCTAGGTTTCCCCGTCTCTGTATTTCTCAGCAAGACTTCAGCATTGTGAGATATCACATTTCCACCCAGCCAGCCACTCCACTTTAATTAATCCTGGCTGACCGGAGCATCTGCACGCATCAGCAGCCCTGGCACCGAGGCTCGCTAGCTGCTCCGGCATTAACACACTAACACATGGACATAGAACACCATATAGCTAATGCTAACAGATAAACCTCACCATGCTACCCAATATGCAAGTTAGCATTGAGCTGATTACCAGTCAAATAAGGTCACTATGGAGGTCCAACAACACTTACTAATATGCTAACCAGGGGTTGGAACCGGTTCAGGGAACAGAACAGAAAACCGGAAAATAACAAAAAAGGAACAGAAACGGAACCTGGAACGAAAGTGATCCATACTGTTCCGGAACAGAACGTTATTTTAAAAACATGTGAACCGGTTAATAATGTTATTTTACGTTCCAGACATTTATTTCTAGTCCCACAACAAAACGCAACAACGTGCGTTTTTACCGGCAGCCATTTGCAACACCCACAGAGACACCTTGAGATGGGTGCCAGAACATCACAATAATCATAATAAACTACAACACATTTTATTTTAATAACCATTTATGGAAAATACGAAAATAATAATCTGCTGTGAATTATTTTGATTATGGGTAATCAAAATAATGTTTGAGATAAAAAGCTTTAGGAATTAACGGACTCCGCTAAGACTTTTTTTCCGAATACGGCCTTGTACAATCTGTAAATAACAAAGGAAACAGCAAAAGCAGGCTATTATTGACGTGTGGGTTGTCAAATGTTGCAGTTCAGTGGCTCCTTGTATGTTCCTAGGGCATCCTCAATGGCAGTGTAGATTTAGTAGGTGTTGCTGAGGGCCCCCGGGCATCGTGTTGGTGGTTAAGTGGGCTTACTGCTTCTGCAGAGAGACGCTACTGAAATTGTCAGTGAATGTTAATCGGTCTGGAGATTTCTCTCAACACAACCCACTCACGGAAGTCCTTATAGGAAAATAGGATGTTTATTCCAAACTGCTATAACTGAAAACATTATTCCTGACCTGAAATAAGGTTAGTCCTGAGGAGAGGGCTACGCTCTTAGATAGAAAAGGTGCTATCTATTACCTAAAAGGGTTCTTCAGCTGTCCCCATAAGAGAACCCTTTGAAGAACCCTTTTTGCCTAAGGGTAGAACCCTTTTGGGTTCCATGTAGAACCATAACGGTTATCCTATTGGGACAGGCGGACACCATTTTGGAATCCTTTTTTCTAAGAGTGCATACATACATAGTATTAATTCACTCTGAGTTCTCCAGAGTATGGTAATATCAGTGGAGGCTGGTGGGAGGAGCTATAGGAGGACGGACTCATTGTAATGGCTGGAATGTAATATTGGAACGGGGAGTAAAACATGAAGTTTCCATATGCTTGATTTGTTTGATACCGTTCCATTAATTCCATTCCAGCCATTACAATAAGCCCGTCCTTCTATAGCTCCTCCCACCAGCCTCCACTGGGTAATATGCAGAGTCATGCATTTAGATAAATATATAGCTCTGGTTCTATGGTTCCAGTGTGGCTATATACTACTGCAGCATGGAGGCGCATGGCTCCCAATGGGTTAATTTACAACCGATCCTGAAACACATCACTGCAACATATATTTTATAGACTTGCCTAGTTAAATAAAATAAAAAATATACATATAAATATTTGTTAATCAATAGGCGTTGCTAGTCTCCCCAACTCAATCTGTTATTGATGGCTAAGCAATGACAAACAATTCTGCTGCCATGTTCCTTGCCAGCCATAGGAACCCAGCCATTTGTACACCCGCTTACAGGGTCATCACCTCCATCCATCCAATTAACAACAGCTGCCAAGCAGGCCATGACTGTGTGTGTGTGTGTGTGTGTGTGTGGTGTGTGTATGTGTGTGTGTTTGTGTGCGTGTGTGTGTGTGTGTGTGCATGCAATGTTACAACATTACCCCTTCTAACGTCAAACTACCAGAGCAACAGCGCAGCACTTTCCTTCTTTTGAGTGAAATCAAGAGCCAACACACGTTGAATCGCTCTAGTTCTTACGTCACGACTAGAGGGAAAAGCCATGCTGTGACAGAAGCTTTCAAATTAAACTGTTATAAGACTTAGAAAAAAACTGAGCTGGGAGGATGATGAGGAGTCAACGTGCGCTTAGGACAAATTCTGGGGAGACTTTGATATAAAGAGGCTCAGCAACACTGATATAATCTTAGGCAGGCAAACGTGTGACACGCAATAGGAAGCCAGTCTTGGGCATCATCACTGGGGAGGGAGTAGTGGAGTCTAAGGAACTACAGTTGGTATACTCCAGAGCTTGGACTGAGGAGCTGTACTATACTGGGTGAATTGTGAGTTGAGGAGCACAGACATGTGTTAGGGAAAACAGCAGTCTTACCGGCGGTGCACAGCACCAAGTCAAATGTCCTTTGTTGTCGAAGCATAAGGTCCTAAAGGTCTATCTCTAAGTGTATGGACATTGTCCAGCACGGCTACATCCTGAAAATATTACAATGGAAGTCTACTGTAAAAAGGCTTTGATTTTCATAGGTTATATGTGTTACAGTGGCAACATACTGTTTAAATTATAATAATAATAGAAACCTTTCATTACTAATCTTTCAAATCTCCCAACCTTGTCCTAGAAGACTCATATTATCATCATTCATTCATCGCTATCAAAACTGAAATCATGCACCGAAATCATACACCGAAATCATGCACCGAAAACATGCAAAATCCATAAAATAAAGTTAGTCTTAACAGCCTACTGTAAGCCTGCCTCTCCAGAGGACAGCAGTTTTGCCTTAATCTCTTAACACCTGCGGTTAGTTGCAGGTAGTTGGAGATTTGCTTCGTCAGGTGCTGTCAGAGCACATCCACTCCCAGGAAGATGGGAGGGGAGACTACGGATGCATCCCAAAAGGTAACCTATTCCCTTTATAGTGCTCTGCCCATAGGGCTCTGGTCAAAAGTAGCGCACTATGTAGGGAATAGGGTGCCATTTGGGGCACAGTCTACAGTATCTGGTGGTGCTGTTGTGTTATTGCGTGGACATAAGTCAAACAGGAGGCGTCGCGTTAAAGACAGGAGATGAGGAAATGTCAAAGTGTGTGGGAAGAAGCTAGCAAAAAAGCGGGGTCTCGGTTTACAAGGTGGGTTGGATTACCGGGCTGGAGAGGGTCCAAACTGTTTATGCACAAGGCTGAGAAGTAGAGTGGCATCATTCCCAAGGCACAGATATGTAAAGTTTAACATGGCCACTACACAATGTGATAGTTATCTCTTATCACAAATGCATCTGCTACGCTGGAGTGATACAGTAGGCCCATCGGAAGAAAGAACCAAATTGTTTGTGCCATCCTTAAATTGTCAGCGCAATTTAGTTGCCACCCAACCATGCACATCCTTTGTCATTTCACCACATTCGTGTGGGAGGGTGTTTCTCTTTTTCCAATCAAGGAGATCAGAAAATAGGACCCATCGAGTCTGTGAAAGCTGTGAGTGATTACTAAAAACTAGAATTGGTTTATTGCTACCCTCTCTCTCAATAGCTAGCTAAATGTCTCATATCTCTTTCGATGTTAAATCGAATAAGTCTCACGTCGTTGAGCACAACCAGGAAGACTAACACTGGTCTATGGTGCAATTATTGCGTGCTGAGAGTAAATCACAGTGTCAAATTCTACTTTCAATACCTGCCGCGTTAGAATACATTTCCCACCCATCCACATCCCATGTTCGGGGCATTCATTTGAAAACAACATGGAACCCCAGGCAGAAACTGAATGTAGGAGAGGTTATCCATCCATACCTCTAAACAAAAGGAAATAAGAAAATAGGAGGAAATACACTAGTATGCTGACACCTGCTCGTTGAACATCTCATTCCAAAATCATGGACGTTAATATGGAGTTGGTCCCCCCTTTGGTGCTATAACAACCTCCACTCTTCTGGGAAGGCTTTCCACTAGATGTTGGAACATTGCTGCAGGGACTTGTTTCCATTTAGCCAAAGGAGCATTAATGAGGTCAGGCACTGATGTTGGGCGATTAGGCCTGGCTCGCAGTCGGCGTTCCAATTCATCCCAAAGGTGTTTGATGGGGTTGAGGTCAGGACTCTGTGCAGGCCAGTCAAGTTCTTCCACACCGATCTCGAAAAACCATTGCTGTATGGACCTCGCTTTGTGCACGGGGGCATTGTCATTCTGAAACAGGAAAGGGTCTTCCCCAAACTGTTGCCACAAAGTTGGAAGCACAGAATCGTCTAAGATGTCATTGCATGCTATAGCGTGAAGATTTCACTTCAATGGAACTAAGGGGCCTAGCCGGAACCATGAAAAACAGCCGCAGACCATTATTCCTCCTCCACCAAACTTTACAGTTGGCATTATGCATTCGGGCAGGTAGCGTTCTGGCATCCACCAAACCCAGATTTGTCCGTCGGACTGCCAGATGGTGAAGCGTGATTCAATGGCGGTGAGCTTTACACCACTCCAGTCGACACTTGGCATCGCACATGGTGATCTTAGGCTTGTGTGCGGCTGCTCGGCCATGGAAACTCATTTCATGAAGCTGCCGACGAACAATTACTGTGCTGATGTTGCTTCCAGAGGCAGTTTGGAACTCGGTAGTGAGTGTTGCAACCGAGGACAGACGATTTTTACGCGCTATGCACTTCAGCACTCGGCGGTCTCGTTCTGTGAGCTCTCTCTCTCTCTCTCTCTCTCTCTCTCTCTCTCTCTCTCTCTCTCTCCTCTCTCTCTCTCTTTCCCTCTCTCTCTCTCTTTCCCTCTCTCTCTTTCCCCCTTTCTTTCCCTCTCTCTCTTTCTTTCCCCCTCTCTCCCTCTCACTCTTTCGCTCTCTACCTCTCTCTCTCTAGACCTCTCTCTCTCTTTCCCTCTCTCTCTCTCACTCTCTTTCCCTCTCTCTCTCTCTCTTTACCCCTCTCTTTCCCTCTCTCTCTCTCTCTCTCTCTCTCTCTCTCTCTCTCTCTCTCTCTCTCTCTCTCTCTCTCTCTCTCTCTCTCGCTCTCTCTCTCTCTCTCTCTCTCTCTCTCTCTCTCTCTCTCTCTCTCTCTCTCTCTCTCTCTCTCCCCCTCTCTCTCGCTCTCTCCCTCCCTCTCTCTCGACTTCCCTCTATTTCCCTCTCTCTCCCTCTCTCCTTCTCTCCCTCTTTCTCTCCCACTCGACTTCACTCTCTCTCCCTCTCTCTCAACTTCCCTCTCTCTCTCTCGCTCTCTCTTTCGCACCTTTCACTTTTCGAGTTCAAACGATCCTCCCTAACAGCCAGGTAATCTGCAACGCCCAGCTTTCTAAATTGGCAGTGCCAGACAAGTAAAGATTTTCAATTGAACTGTGCATCGCATTTTGGAACCCTTGGGGCAAACGATCTTTATTGAATGCTAGCAATTAGCATTCACATGTTTAATTAATTATGTAAGAAGTGTCTGTCTACTCTAGCTGGCAGCTATCAGAGACACAGGGGCTAGGGGTGGGCCCTCCTTAGAGTCTTACTCTGACACCTCAAAGTTAACTATACGGCAAAGAGAGAGCAATCCACCTCAAAGACTACTTGCGTAGAAGCAAAACAAGGGGATTGTCTGGTACATGACAAAGACAAAACAGTGCGATACAAGCATCTTTTTCTAAGGTGTGATATGATGTCATCTGCCAGAAGTATGATAAATGAGTGACAGAACAATGTGCAAGAGGTTTTCCATCAAAAGAGAGTGAGCGAAAGATTAGCCATGTGAAAGAAGAAGAAGTGCCGAAGAGCATTACAGTCATTTGAATTGGCGGCAGAGCTGAAATGACACTGGGTTAAATGGAAATACTACTTTGATAAGGAGAAGTACCGCAGGTAGCCTAGTGGTTAAGTGCGTTGGGCCTGTAATTGAAAGGTTGCTGGTTCGAGTCCCTGCCTAGAGAGTGTCTGATAAATGGCTAAACATTCAAATGTAAAGTTATCATTGTTTTGAAAAATGGGTAAAGAAAGCTAATTTTGGTGAAGATGATTCAACACAGACAACAGATTGTAATTCTTTGATACTTGGTATTTTTCATGTTATTAATTTAACACCTTATCCTGAATCAAAGAAAATGCCAGATGACAACATCACCCATTTTACGCCATCTAACTAATGAAACTGATTTGCTCTTTCTTATTCTTTGTTTTTGTGGTGCAGTTGAGTTGCACGTCGCTGGCTGTAAACAACGTGCAATTAGAGTGTTTGAAAATGACAGGGGGGACTTCAATACGACCGAGGCTGGGGTACCCAGACAGTTTAATGAACAAGCTTTGGCAGTGATCTTTGAAATGGGAAGCATACTAATGGATTATTGAACTGAAACTTGGAGAAATCATTGATTTGAAAATAAAGGAGCCTCCTTTGACACTTCAGGTTTTTTAAAGGACTGTTTAAGAAGGAACCCGGTAGCAGCAGCCACCTCCATGCCAAGGAGACAGAGAGAGAGACTAGAGTATTGACCCAAAAAGTATTTACGCTTCTCTGAGATCCCTTAGACACTCTTAGTCACCTTCTTATTCAATTAAAGGGAAAGAACTGGCGATGCTTTTGATCTGAAACCCACTGAATAGTATAGAGTCACCACAAAAAGAGATGCTAATGGCTCTGGGGTTCTGGGAGGTGGACAGACACCCGATCCATTTGAGTTAATATTTTGGTAACCACTTTAGCCTGCTAGTTTAATGCTCTATAACCTGTCATAAGAATGTATGATCAATCCAACATATATAGGTCTACATGCATATAGAATACTGCCCTACACAGGTAAAACGCAGTAACTACATACTTTTATTTTCTGCAAAATCTGAGTATTTTTCTGTCTAGACAGACAGCATGATATATTCTGATCAACTGGCTTGTTCTTGTGTCAGGAAACTAAATACCACAATCAGATAATATACCTGGCCATTACAACAGATCAAAGATTTTTTACTAAATTCATAGTTACTGAGTTTTGCCTTTGAAGGGCAGCATAGCTCACATGTAAACGTCTAACCATCTTATTTTTTAAAGCAACACATTTATTCCATCTCTCCTATATAGAGTGTGCTCAGACATTACCTGGAGGAAAGAGGCTTTGAGAGGGTTATTACTGGACATGACAGAGAGAGGAAATGGGCAATAAAGTCAATTACTGCAGAGCAGAATAACGCCAGCCTATATCTGATCTAATGGAAGTATGCTGACTGACATCACATCACAGTTGACCAAGCTGTCATGTATTCACCTGTGTGTCAGGGTCATAATTCATACCTGCTGGTTAGCTGTCTTTCACCATGCCCACAGTGCTCCCTCTCCACCCAAGGCCTAGCCACTTTATACTCATAACTGACATGGCAGTGTGGTCAGAAATAGCCTCTGGGCTGGCTGGATGCAGATGGTGTGTTATGCTTTCAGTTAGTGTCAATTTCCTTTATTAATCCATATTTAATTACAGGGTGAATTGGAGGTGACTATTAGCTGTCAATCAAACCAAACCCAGGGATGACAGATGGTCAGGTTGGTCTGAGAGAGGGAGGGAGGGAGGGAGGAGAGATGGGTTCGACCATAGAGATCCTATTAAATTACAAATTCTATGGGTTCAACTTATTAACCTGCGTTCAAATAGTATTTGTTTGCCTTTCAAATACTTTAGCTGTGCTTGATCGAGCTTGCGTGACAGAATGGAACCAATGGAATAGTCTCCGCCCATCTGACAAAGTTATTTAAAATACTATTTGAACCCATGTCTGCATGGTGTTCTTTAAGGACGTTTGCGGTCTTAGGTCAACTGGGACACGTAAACCTTCATAGGAGGAAATTAATATAACATCTTACTTACCGAATCTTCCCTCTCTTACAGACGTTAATGAGAGACTGCATTGTCAGGATGTTGAGGATTACACACAAACAGGCCATTAGAACTTTGAGAGGAAAGGCAATCTTAACACGAACAACACTGTGACATCCTGGAGGCTTTGGCAACGGCATGAAGGATCCTGATTACGCGGAACGTGTCCATAAGCAGCGCCAAGATAATTATGCCGCATGTGTAAAAAAGTGCCAGTTTTCCGTCACTTTTAGAAGACAGATTGGCTGATGGGAGAGAAAGAGGAGAGAGGGAGAGAGAAGGAGAGAGGGATAGAGAAACCTAAAGGCTTGCTATATTCAGTGATTGACTTCATTGCCTATTTCCTCTCTCATTCACACCCAAAGTTGTTCTTCTCTGTAATGTCTGAGCACACACTATAGTAGAGAGCGATCTTAAATACGTCATTCTTTAAATGAGGAGAAAACATTGGGTTGATGGTTAGAAATAACATAACCACTCAATTCTGGAACTGGGAGTCTTAGTAAACAACAAGCTTGTCAACTGAGAATGTGCAATTGTCTATAGTTCAACCAAAGGGCTACAAATTATGTTAGATTTTTTAAGTGGCAATCAGCAGTTGAAAAAATAACAAAGTGATCTGCCCACCACTGTTTCGGTAAATAACTGAGGGACGGGGCTGGAGAAATGTAACCACTCTCAAATTCATAGACAGAGCTATGGATGCAAGCACTGACCATCCATGATATCAAAATGATCGTTTTAACCATGTTTTGTTTGCATGTGCTTTGTTTACAAATATTGGAGTAAAACAAGCTTATATTTTGGGTTCTGATGAGTTATATTCTTTATCAATCAATGGGTACATATCATATATTCAGTCCAAAAATGGATGTAGCAACTGCAGATTGCCACTTTAATTCTATCATCCATAATGTCTCCCCCACATTTATTCAAACCAACACACAAGCTGTTCTCCCTGAAATTCTTTCGGAACATTAGAATCAATGGAATTTGTGTGTAAAGATGTAGGATCTTAATTTGAGCCAGTTTGCTACAGTAGGAAAATAATATTGTGGCAACAGGAAATTTGGATTATAATTAATGGACATTTTTATAGGGATTTATAAATTTTTCGTTAGAGCAAATCAAGTCTGACATTTCTAAGTGGAAATTACAAACTTTAGAAGCCTTTTTAAAACTCAAATACACTACAAGTTTGCATTTCCTTCTTTGCAGGAAAATTCTCAGCAATGAAAAAGTGATCAAATTAAGATCCTACATCTATATGCGACAATGAACGCATATTGCATGAGGATAGTATGCACCTTTCATATATGTGGCAGCATTTAATATTCACTGCTGCATAGTAAACACCCAGACTAGATGCCTGAGTGCTTTCAGCTAGCTCCTAGCACAGAAGAGAGCAATAACATTCTGCAGCTTTACCAAAATGCACTGCTCTAGGAATGCAATGTCCTCGCAAACACAAGCCTCCGGAATTTTGGTTTGATTATTCTGAGATTATTTGTAACGGTTCCAGTTTATAGCCTTTAAAAGAGCTATTCTCCTCATCTTAAAACGTATCTCATTTTTCCTTAGCTTTTTTACGATCAATATTCTTGCTTCCTTGTTGACACCAGAAATATAAAATCTATGGATTTCACATGACTGGGAAGGGGTGCAGCCATGGGTGGGCTTTGGAGGGCATAGGCCCACCCACTGGGGAGCCAGGCCCTGCCAATCAGAATGAGTTTTTTCCTCACAAAAGGGCTTTATTACAGACAGAAATACTCCTCAGCACCCTCCCCACCGATCCTTAGACGATCCCGCAGGTGAGAAAGCCAGATGCGGAGGTCCTGGGCTGGCATGGTTACACGTGGTCTGTGGTTGTGAGGCCGGTTGGACGTACTGCCAAATTCTCTAAAATTACTATGGAGGCAGCTTATGGTAGAGAAATGAACATTCTCTAGCAACAGCTCTGGTGGACATTCCTGCAGTCAGCATGCCAATTGCACATTCCCTCAAAACTTGAGACATCTGTGGGATTGTGTTGTGTGACAACATTGCACATTTTAAAGTGGCCTTTTATTGTCCCCAGCACAAGGTGCACCTGTGTAATGATCATGCTGTTTAATCAGCTTCTTGATATGCCACACCTGTCAGGTAGATGGGATCACTAACATGGATGTAAACAAATTTGTGCACAGAATTTGAGAGAAACATGGGACCAACACATGTTGTGTTTATATTTTTGTTCAGTGTACATGTACCTGATCTTTCTAATTCCTCTCAGATATAGGAGAGACACTTCAGGACAAACTTCCTTTTGATATTTTTTGGGACTATCTGTTGTTCAATGTAGTTAATCTATTATTCAATGTGTTTGTATGGGCTAATAGCGGTAAGGCCACATTTATTTTTCATCAAATAATTGTTTTCATATATATTTTTTTATACTTCAAGGGGTCTTCAAATTCAAAATCAAATAGCTAAATGATCCTTGGTATGACCTTCTTAAAACAATTGCATATAGCTTAGTAGAACACCCCCCCAGCAGGCAAATCTCCCACAGCGTGTTAGCTGCATGGTTTAATACTGTAGGACAGGCATGTTCATGTTCTGTCACATCTAAGGGAAGTGAGTCGTGTGTGGTTTGATGGTTAAAGGCAAGTACAATTGAAGTAGGAAGTTTACATACACCTTAGCCAAATACATTTCAACTCAGTTTTTCAGAATTCCTGACATTTAATCCTAGTAAGAATTCCCTGTCTTAAGTCAGTTAGGATCACCACTTTATTTTAAGAATATGAAATGTCAGAATAATAGTAGAGAGAATGATTTATTTCAGCTTTTATTTATTTCATCACATTCCCAGTGGGTCAGAAGTTTACATACACTCAATTAGTATTTGGTAGCAGTGCCTTTAAATTGTTTAACTTGGGTCAAACGTTTCGGGTAGCCTTCCACAAGCTTCCCACAATAAGTTGGGTGAATTTTGGCCCATTCCTCCTGAGTCAGGTTTGTAGGCCTCCTTGCTCACACACGCTTTTTCAGTTCTGCCCACAAATTTTCTATAGGATTGAGGTCAGGGCTTTGTGATGGCCACTCCAATACCTTTACTTTGTTGTCCTTAAGCCATTTTGCCAAACATGGAAGTATGCTTGGGGTCATTGTACATTTGGAAGACCCATTTGCGACCAAGCTTTAACTTCCTGACTGATGTCTTGAGATGTTGCTTCAATATATCCACATAATTTTCCTTCCTCATGATGCCATCTATTTTGTGAAGTGCACCAGTCCCTCCTGCAGCAAAGCACCCCCACAGCATGATGCTGCCACCCCCGTGCTTCACGGTTGGGATGGTGTTCTTCGGCTTGCAAGCCTTCCCCTTTTTCCTCCAAACATAACGATGGTCATTATGGCCAAACAGTTCTATTTTTGTTTCATCAGACCAGAGGACATTTCTCCAAAAAGTACGATCTTTGTTCTTCCTTGCTGAGCGACCTTTCAGGTTATGTCGATATAGGACTCATTTTACTGTGGATATAGATACTTTTGTACCTGTTTCCTCCAGTATCTTCACAAGGTCCTTTGCTGTTGTTCTGGGATTGATTTGCACTTTTTGCACCAGAGTACGTTCATCCTTCCTGAGCGTTATGACGGCTGCGTGGTCCCATGGTGTTTATACTTGCGTAGTATTGTTTGTACAGATGAACGTGGTACCTTCAGGCATTTGGAAATTGCTCCCAAGGATGAACCAGACTTGTGGAGGTCTACAATTTTTTTCCTGACGTCTTGGCTGATTTCTTTTGATTTTCCCATGATGTGAAACAAAGAGGCACTGAGTTTGAAGGTAGGCCTTGAAATACATCCACAGGTACACCTCCAATTGACTCAAATTATGTAAATTAGCCTATCAGAAGCTTCTAAAACCATGACATCATTTTCTGGAATTTTCCAAGCTGTTTAAAGGCACAGTCAACTTAGTGTATGTAAACTTCTGACCCACTGGAATTGTGATACAGTGAATTATAAGTGAAATAATCTGTCTGTAAACAATCGAAAAATTACTTGTGTCATGCACAAAGTAGATGTCCTAACTGACTTGCCAAAACTATAGTTTGTTAACAAGAAATTTGTGGAGTGGTTGAAAAACGAGTTTTAATGAACGTTCGACTTCAACTGTACATACTCTTGTTCATGTACTGCACTCTACAGTGATTTCTTATTGGTCAGTTAGAGGAAACATGTTTTTCTACGTCATATCATGTAAAACCACGTTAGAGGTTGATTATAGGTTTTCTACACTGTGTTCTCATCGGTCAGCAGAGGCATGTAAACCTACACCAGAGCTTCATTTGAGGTTTTCTACACTGTGTTCGCATGAGTCAGGGAAGCCATGTTCTCCCATAGAATGTAAACCCACAGCAGAGGTAGGATAGGTTTCCAATAGGGATTCACTCTCCAGTGTATGTTCTAGCTAGCAGATTATTGACTGAAATACTGTAATGAGTGGAATCCATGATATCATAATACTTACATGATGATGAAGATGAGGAGGATGAAGGTGATGATGATGATGATGATGATGACAACTCTACTGATGAAGATGAAGAATACAAGGACAAGGACAAGTATTATATTCATATTCATAAAATCGAGGACAGCGCGTCCTAAATATGGCAACCGCCGCAATCGCTACCTCGCTTTCTAATCGCCACCATCATCACCAATGTTCTCATCTCAGCATACTCTAAAAGTGCCTCGGGATGCCCACTGAATAATTTACATCATCGGCATCCTTCATATACAATACACTAGACTAGAGTCCCGCATGTACCATTAATCATAAACGATGAACTGGTACCCAGGACTGTAACGGATCCATATGGATGTACTCTTCCTCCCTGGTTCGCATAGAACAAAGTCTATTATTTGAGAAATTATATGGTTTTCAAGATCTATCGGGTTATATGAGTGTGAGAAATGCTTTTCGCAGATGCTAATAAGACAATCTACCCAGTATGTGCAACTAAACAGTGAAAATAGGGTTAGAAATAAGATATTGCCCAGACCATACACTGACTACATAAGTCTGTCATCTCGACACTCCTTAAATCAAGACCTACACTTTAGACCTAACATTACTCGACACAGTCCCTACTTTAAAAAATCAACTGCATATAAAGCATGCAGAGTCAGGCTATACAAGACAGTATCTACAGGCATCAAACACACCAGTCGCAAAGTCTGTCAACCCCAGAGGTGTGTGTGTGTGTGTGTGTGCATCTTCTGTATATGTCTACACACACAGTATGTGTGTGAGGAAGAGAAAGCAGTGTTTTCTGCAGCTGGAGGAGCTGAACTGTGTGCCGGCGCCCCCCTCCCCCAGCTGGGTGTAACTGCAGCCAGGGAGACAGAGCTGTGGTATGCCCAGGCAGGGAGGCCCGGGGAGGGATGATACTTGCTGGAGGTCCAGGTGGAGGTGTTGTGAGCTCTAATAATGCAGAGCAGCATAGCCGTGGAGAGGAGGCCAGATAGGCACGGAGGAGAAGGAGCCGACTGTGTGTGTGTGTGTGTGTGTGTGTGTGTGTGTGTGTGTGTGTGTGTGTTGCCAGGGAGGAATGGTATGCGTGGGCAGCATGACAATTGCACAATACAGTACATCAATACAGCCCCAGCAGCATAGGTGCTAGTCCTTTATCTTGAGAGAGAGAGGATATACAGAAGATCATCTGAACCAATGCCAAGGAGACTGGGTAGCTATGCAGTTTTCCATGTCTACTTAGACTTGAATATCTTTGTCTCACTGTCTTGTCTCAGTGGGTGGTGGTTACCATCAGAAACAAATAAAATGTTTTTCCCCCCTCCAGTTTATCAGTGTCCATGACTGAATCCATGCTCCATGCCTCTAAATGAATCCGAGGCGATCAAAGTATTTAAACAGGAAAATACTCTGTCACAAATGGGATGTATAAAAGGGAATAAAGAAAGCATTAAATAGCATGATGGTTAAGAAGTCATATTATCATTAGAAGTGTTATCAGACTGTGAAAGCATTAAGGATCTAATTGGCCATGGCAAACCCCACATCTTCGTGTGTGTGTGTGTTTGCTTTGAGCAGATCTAGTGCTCAGTATTATAGTAGCACTAACAATCTATAATGAAACCATGAGTTGTGGAAGCTGGAAACAGTTGAGGGAATTATTAGATCCTTCTCAATGCCTTTAGTTCCCAGTGTTGCTAAGCAAAAAGGGGGAATGTTAAAATAATTCCAACTTAGAAGCCTTGGTGGCTTATGCAATTTTGAAAGGCAGTGAATCCATTACATTATGTAATTTTAAAAAGCAGGGAATCCATTACATTCTGGAGATGTAACAGAACTGGAGGGAGTGTCTCGCTTCTTTCGTAACATGTTTGATGTATATTTGAATAACCCTGAAATTGCACCGAGTTTCAAGGCTGTGCACGGATTCAGCAAATGGTGGACTGGCGGACGGGTGGGTGGGTAGTGGGTGAGTAGGCCTGGGGAGGTAAATGACGTGGCTGCAGACTGGAGATGCTACATAGTGTAATAGTCAGCTGGCAGAGGTGGGGCAGAGGGGAGGAGGGTGGCAGAGGAGGGATAGAGGAGAGTAGGGTGGCAGAGGAGGGGTAGAGGAGGGGTAGAGAGGAGGAGGGTGGTAGATGAGGGATAGAGGAGAGTAGGGTGGCAGAGGAGGGGTAGAGGAGGAGTAGAGAGGAGGCGGGTGGCAGAGGAGGGGTAGAGGAGGAGTAGAGGAGAGTAGGGTGGCAGAGGAGGGGTAGAGGAGGGGTAGAGAGGAGGAGGGTGGCAGAGGAGGGGTAGAGGAGGAGTAGAGGAGAGTAGGGTGGCAGAGGAGGGGTAGAGGAGGGGTAGAGAGGAGGAGGGTGGTAGAGGAGGGGTAGAGGAGGGGTAGAGAGGAGGTGGGTGGCAGAGGAGGGGTAGAGGAGGAGTAGAGGAGAGTAGGGTGGCAGAGGAGGGGTAGAGGAGGGGTAGAGAGGAGGAGGGTGGCAGAGGAGGGTAGAGGGGAGGAGGGTGGAAGAGTAGAGGTAGAGGGAGTAGAGGAGGGGTAGAGAGGAGGAGGGTGGCAGAGGAGGGGTAGAGGGGAGGAGGGTGGAAGAGTAGAGGTAGAGGGAGTAGAGGAGGGGTAGAGGGGAGGAGGTTGGCAGAGGTGGGGTAGTGGGGAGGAGTGGTGGCAGAAGAGGTGCAGGGGGGTTAGAGGAGGGGTAGAGGAGAGGAGAGGAGGGGTAGAGGAGAGGAGAGGCGGGGTGGAGGAGAGGTAGAGGGGAGGAGGTTGTCAGAGGAGAGGTGAGAGGTAGGAGGTTCTGTCTGAAGACTGGAGGGTAGAGGATGGTTAGAGGGGTAGGAGATTTTGTCTGAAGACTGGAGGACTACACAGTTAGTTAGTCAGCTGGCATAGGAGGGGTAGAGGGGTAGGAGATTCTGTCTGAAGACTGGAGGGCTACACAGTTAGTTAGTTAGTTAGTCAGCTGGCAGAGGAGGGGTAGAGGGGTAGGAGGTTCTGTCTGAAGACTGGAGGGCTACACGGTTAGTTAGTCAGCTGGCAGAGGAGGGGTAGAGGGGTAGGAGGTTCTGTCTGAAGACTGGAGGGCTAAACAGTTAGTTAGTCAGCTGGCATAGGAGAGGTAGAGGGGTAGGATGGTCCATCATGGGAGTAAAAAGGGAAGGCAAGACATTTGACTGTAAATATGATTGACATTGTGTTTGTGTGTGAGTTGTATTTGTTCTTCCTTAGCGTCGGACGAGGGTTGGGGGTGGGCTAGTCTACTTGGCATAGTGGTGGATTCTTGGAAATGCTAGATGTTTGTGCTGCCTTTATGCCAAGTTTCATGGCACAAACTGTAATACAGTTTTCTTAAAGGATGTCTTGAAACACTCACCTACTGTGTGTAATAAACATGCAGAATATGTTTTAACCATGTGTGCCTTTCTGTAGATACATGCTTTGATGCCATACATGTAAAGTATGTCTGTCTGGCCTCAGGGGCAGTCCAGTAGGCATATACAGTGGGTGGTTTTGATTAGAGCTGGTTTGATGTGGACTGATGAGGTCCTTAAAGAACAGCAGGTCTATAACAGTGGGTGGTTTTGATTAGATCTAGTTTGATGTGGACTGATAAGGTCCTTAGAGAACAGCAGGTCTATAACAGTGGGTGGCTTTGATTAGATTTGGTTTGATGTGGACTGATGAGGTCCTTAGAGAACAGCAGGTCTATAACAGTGGGTGGTTTTGATTAGATCTGGTTTGATGTGGACTGATGAGGTCCTTAGAGAACAGCAGGTCTATAACAGTGGGTGGTTTTGATTAGATCTGGTTTGATGTGGACTGATGAGGTCCTTAGAGAACAGCAGGTCTATAACAGTGTGTGGTTTTAATTAGATCTGGTTTGTTGTGGACAGATGAGGTCTTTAGAGAACAGCAGGTCTATAACAGTGGGCGGTTTTGATTAGATCTGGTTTGATGAGGACTGATGAGGTCCTTAGAGAACAGCAGGTCTATAACAGTGTGTGGTTTTGATTAGATCTGGTTTGATGTGGACTGATGAGGTCCTTAGAGAACAGCATGTCTAACAGTGGGATCTAATCAAGTCAATAAAGCCCCTTTAATTAAATAAAATACTAATGCAAACTTCCCGAGAGATCAGATAAGAGCAGAGCATCTGGATCTCCAGCTGGATCAGAAGCCATCCCATCCAGTCTCTCAATCCTGTTCATTTGATGAGCGAATACAAGAGATAAACAACAGAAACAATGAGAGGGAATAGAAGAAGAGAAGAGTCTTACCTTCATAATATAACTTAAAGCCGTGAGCGCTCACAGCGAAGTCACTGGTAAGACGCAGGGAGAAGACGGACCCCGTGCTCGTGACTGGTGGTGGCATTGAGAATCCTGTTAACCTATGGGGAGAGAGGAGACGACAAACCAATCAGAATGATCTGAAAATCATACATTACACCAATCATAATGATCTGGAGATGCTATTAACCAATAGCACACAGACACCAGTCAGAATGACCAATAGGATACTATGAATCAATAACATACACCAATCAGAATGATCTGGAGATCGACCTAAAACACCAGTATTACCCTGACAAGTCTCACCAACCAGTCAGCCCAATGTTGTGTCATTCAGCTAAATCAACTAAGTGGAGTTACATTAAACACTGGAGCCAGCAGCAGAGCACTGAGAGGTGGAGTTACATTAAACACTGGAGCCAGCAGCAGAGCACTGAGAGGTGGAGTTACATTAAACACTTGGAGCCAGCAGCAGAGCACTGAGAGGTGGAGTTACATTAAACACTTGGAGCCAGCAGCAGAGCACTGAGAGGTGGAGTTACATTAAACACTTGGAGCCAGCAGCAGAGTACTGCGAGGTGAATGGATCAAAATGTGGAGGGAGAGCATATTGATTCTACGGCCCCATTTCAAAGTAAGGATCATTATAACATTTCAAATGTACATGGGCTCAGGTCTTATTTATGGGCTACACTAGCTATTAACATTTCACTGGCTGGAGTTTGTTTCACTAAAGTGATTTCTCCTCCAAAAAGCCATACTGTGAAGAGAGGTGGGAGAAATATACACATCAATAGAGGCCAGAATTAGACAGACAGATCGACATAAAAAGTACTGAATTTTTAAACACTATGAAAATGACAGAGAATAGATGTGTGCTACAAACCACGTCGGTCGGAGCCATGTTACAGAATTCCTATTGGTTATGCTAATAGACTTGTGAGTGAAATATTTATTAAAGATTTTGCATAACCGCACCAGGAGATCACATAGTATCCCTGTAGTATGATTAACCTTTCAACTTGTCATCAGCTTCAAAGAACTTGAGAGAGAATACAATAAAGTGTATACCTTCCCTTCTGTATGTCTTTAACAACTCATCTCTCCCCTCCCGGGGTTTCTCTCCACCCTCCATTGGCCCACAATGGGATAACCAAGGACATATTTTCCAATCTACTGCATACAGATGTAGGATCTTAATTTGAGCCAGTTTGCTACAGCAGGAAAATAATCCTGCTGCAAGAGGAAATGTGAATTATTATGTGGATTTTAATTAATGAACATTTTTTGTAGGGGTTGATACATTTTTAGGGCAAATGAAGTCTGACATTTTAAATTGGAAATTACAAACTTTAGCAGCCTTTTTAAACCTAGACTACACTACAAGTTTGCATTTCCTGCTGTGCAGGAAAACTCTCAGCAACAAACGAGTGATCAAATTAAGATCCTACATCTGTATGAACATACATATTTCAAAGATGCTATTTGCCAATCTCTTTGATCGTCTGATGGCCACAGGGTCATTACAAATACATGTTCCACTTTTGCGTGTACTGGATTTGAGAGTAGAATCTCAATAAGACTACCAAGCAAGAAGCAGAAAGACAATGTATTGTACGTGAGTGAAGTGAAAAGTGTTCCTCTATAATTGGACAAAAACACAAATTACAAGTGAGTTGGATAAAGGTGGATAAAAAAGACCTGGATGTCTAATTTAAATGCAAAATCTTCAAAACCTGTTTGAGTTAAAACACGTAAATTCACAATGGATGAATTACTGTGCATATTACCAGCTACCTTGTCATTATCTTTGTAAAGCAGAGGAAAGGAGAGGAAGTTGTGAGGCTGGGAGGTACAGATTCACTCAGCTACTGTCTTAATGAGGTTTCTGCTGCTCTCGCACAAGCTTCCCAACCTTAGCGAGCTTCCTGCCGCTGCATCACACACACAAACACGCACACACACTCTTACAAGCGCACACGTGCACACACAGGTACGCACACACATGCACACCTGCAATCACTGGCATGCAAACGCATGTGCGCAGGCACGCACGCACAGGCAAAGACACACACACGCAGACACACACACACACAGTCACAGACACAACTTTGCCAGCTAGCAATTACAGCCATGCTGTTCAATGCTGCCATCTTCTTTTTCCTCCCTCTTCCTCCCTTTTTTCCTCCTCTGCTCCTCCTCATCTCCTCACACTTCCTTTTTTCCCCTTCACTCCATTCCCATGGTCCTCCTCAGAAATATCTCATTTACATAAGTATTCACACCCCTGAGTCAATACATGTTAGATTCACCTTTGGCAGCAATTACAGCTGTGAGTCTTTCTGGGTCAGTCTCTAAGAGCTTTGCACACCTGGATTGTACAATATTTGCACATTATTCTTTTTAAAATTCTTCATGCTCTGTCAAGTTGGTTGTTAATCATTGCTAGACAGTCATTTTCAAGTCTTGCCATAGATTTTCAAGCCAATTTAGGTCGTCTTGGTAAGCATCTCCAGTGTATATTTGGCCTTCTGTTTTAGGTTATTGTCCTGCTGAAAGGTGAATTTGTCTCCCAGTGTCTGTTGGAAAGCAGACTGAACCAGGTTTTTCTCTATGATTTTGCCTGTGCTTAGCTCTATTTCATTTATTTTTATCCTGAAAAACTACCTAGTCTTTGCCAATGACAAGCATATCCATAACATGATGCAGCCACCACCATGCTTGAAAATATGAAGAGTGGTACTCAGTGATGTGATGTGTTGGATTTGCCCCAAACATAACGCTTTGTATTCAGTACATTTTTTGCAGTTTTACTTTAGTGTCTTATTTGGAATGTTTGTATTTTCACTCTGTCATTTAGGTTAGTATTGTGGATGTTGTGGATGTTAATGTTGTTGATCCATCCTCAGTTTTCTCTTATCACAGCCGTTACACTCTGTAACAATTGGCCTCATGGTGAAATCCCTGAGCAGTTTCCTTCCTCTCCGGCAACTGAGTTAGGAAGGACGCCTTTATCTTTGTAGTGACTGGGTGTATTGATACACCATCCAAAGTGTAATTAATAACTTCACCATGCCCAAAGGAATATTCAATGTCAGTTTTCTTTGTTTGTTTTTTTATCTACAAATATGTGCTCTTCTTTGCGAGGCATTGGAAAACCTCCCTGGTCTTTGTGGTTGAATCTGTGTTTGAAATTCACTGCTAGACTGAGGGACCTTACAGATAATTGTATGTGTGGGGTACAGGGATGAGGTAGTCATTCAACAATCATGTTACACTATTATTGCACACAGAGTCCATGCAACTTATTATATGACTTGTTAAGCAAGTTTTTACTCTTGAACTTATTTAGTATTCAAACAGGTTTCATTCCAGCTTTTCATATTTTATTCATATGTTTACAAAAACACACAGAAAAACAACTAATTCCACTTTGACATTATGGGGTACTGTGTGTAGGCCAGTGACACAAAATCTAAATGTAATCCATTTTAAATTCAGGCTGTAACACAACAAAATGTGGACAAGGTCAAGGTGTAAATACTTTCTGAAAGCACTGTATATCATATGATGTAGTTAGATGGTGTCTTAAAGACCTATCCAGGCGCTGTGAGATCCGGCATGTGTCTGAAATGTAGTCAGCCTGGAACACATCCTTTTACTAGGTTCACCTCTTCAATATGGACATTTACAACCTACAGCATTTAACATCCATTACAACAAGTCAAATTCACCTCGGCCAAGCTGACATAGGTCAGTGACCATTATGCCAATTACATACAATTACAATAACTACAAGAAACAAGCTTTCTGTATTATGTGGACCAAAGCAGAGTCCTTAGCAGGACTAATCATTGTTGTTTTGGGTTATGCAGTATAGTTTATTGGTACACTGAGTTGGTACACTGAGTTCCAGCGACGGTTTGTGGATTACATCTGCTTGGGAGGACACACACACAGCTTCCTTCAATGAGAGTCTGCATTGGTATCCCCTTGGGGTCATGGAGGCCTTTCTTAACTGCTGTGCAAGTTGGAACGAATACATCACCCCTCTGTGCCTTCAGCGCCCAACAGCCAGAACCATACTGTTCATATTGCTCTACAAGTCCATGCGGTCTCTTCCTAGTGGAACTAGGTTCAAATTGGTTAGACAGGGGGCCTTGGCAGGGTACATGAGGCCTCCTCTCACCCCGTCTTAACCCCAGTTACCCATAAGCTCAAGCTGCACGCTTTTATATTTAAAAGCCACCTTGCTGACACATCATAGTAACACCTTTCTCAAGATTTAAAACTAAAGGTTATATGTTTAAAAGGAGCAGAAGCAAGGACATCGCAGTCCCCTTTTGATTGTTGAACCACCTTTGACCATACATCTTCAAGGGGAGAAGCTGCAAAGGGAGAAAGCAGTTTTGGTTCCTATTTTGGGGGGTTTCCAAAAGTAGGCTTCAGAATATTCAGATTATATTTAACAAGATCTCCTTTTAACACAATGAGAACGCTTTGATCCCTCATTCTGTGAACATGAAACGTTAAAACACAAAAGAACCATTACACTCATACTTCTAATGCTGTATTATTCACCATTTGCATACCCCTCCCTTTAATCTGGTAATTACATTCGACAAATGCGCTCACTCACTCACTGATTCATACCCCCGTATATTTTCGCAGAATCACATTAGCAGAAAATAAGACTGTTCTCAGGGCAGGCCTGGTTGCAGCTAGATATTTACATTTACATTTACGTCATCTAGCAGACGCTCTTATCCAGAGCGACTTACAAATAGGTGCATTCACCTTATAGCCAGTGGGATAACCACTTTACAATGTTAGTTTTATTTATTATTTATTATTATTATTATTATTTTTTTGGGGGGGGGGGGGGTTGGAGTAAAGGGGGGGGGGGGGGGGGGGGGGGGGGTAGAAGGATTACTTTATCCCATCCCAGGTATTCCTTAAAGAGGTGGGGTTTCAAGTGTCTCCTGAAGGTGGTGAGTGACTCCGCTGTCCTGGCGTCGTGAGGGAGCTTGTTCCACCATTGGGGTGCCAGAGCAGTGAACAGTTTTGACTGGGCTGATATGTTTGAGTCACGTCGGGGACAATTTTAGCATTTTAGCTAAACCTAAACCTTACCCTTTCCTAAATTTAACCTAATTCTTCTGACCTGCTACGAAAAGTCACTTCTGCTAGTCCATACCTGCCCTTAATTAAAAGTAGCTTTCTCACGCAAACTGTGGAGGAGTGACAAATAAAAACACTCCATGTCACACCAACAGTGTTTGGCATGCTGGCTGCTACTACTCGCCATTGAAGGTCTGCTCACCATACCATTTTGCGAGGAATGCTCACATTCTCCTCAACACTCTGGATAGAGAAACAGAGAGTGGTAGGGCTGTCACTAGTGCTTAAGGTTCCAAAGGGAAGCGAGACTGGGAGATCAGCGAGAGTGTTCAGATCACCACTCTTCTCTGCAGGCATCTTATTCAGGCTGATTGTCAGAGACAGAACCCTAAGCCGGCTGCAGACCGGCTGAAATTACATTACCCACTGAATGAGTAGAGATTAATCTTTTAAAAGTGCTTTCCCCTTTTTCTAGCAATACATCAGAGTGCAACGTGTAGTCATAACACTTGATTTTCCCCAATAAAGGCCCCAACGCTTTCTGAGATAATGTGATTCAGGAAGGCAGGAGTCTGTTCTCTCAGCTCCTCCGTTCTTTGGTAGTAAACACACAGCGATGCATCTGGAGATACTGTACAACTCAATGATGTGGGTTTCTGACAGATCGCTTTAATAAAAGATCCAAAAGTGGGTTCCTGAGCTGAGTTGTTTATAGGCGATTATCAGGTGGAATGGAGAGAGCGCGCAAAGACAGATACCATGGTCTTGTTCGGTATCATAATGCCTATCGCCTAGGCCTAATACTCTGGACCTGCCAATTTCCCCTCCACATGTTTCACAGCTAGGCTGTGTCCATCACATTAACAACAGAGCAGAAGTCCACGCTAATGAGACAAAAGGCATCCCTTAATAGCCGCCTATTGATTCAACATTATTACGCGGGGGGGGGGGGGAAACACTCTTGCTTCCATTCCACTGAGGCAAAACAAAGTGCGTTGACTATCTACTGGCCCAAAACTGTTGCTTTGAGACCAATTTGTTTTGTGAGAATGACAACTGGCCTCACAGCTCTGAAACATACATCATTAGTAAATTGGCCCCTAAAGGTCGCTAAAAGAAAGAGGAGGCCAATAGCTCCACAGGAAAGGAATGAACCTACATTGTAGCGAGTAAAGTAACATCTCTATTAGGCGTACCACACTCTATGATATAGTGACATCAAAAATAGATATATTTAATGACCAAACATGTTCATGCATCAGTTTGTCATTATATAAAATGAACAGCAAATAAAGTTACAATTCTAAACTATTACCTCTAATTCAATTCTATGAATTTAGGGCTCTATTCAATCTGTATCGCTTAATTTCCGATTCAGCTGATATAGGCAGTGTTTACCGTGAATTCAGTCTCTGCTAAAGTGGGAACATTGCCCATAAATTTCAATCACGCTGAAAAGCTGAACTTCCGCGATGCGGATTGAATTGAGCCCCTAGTCTTTCAGTCCTCCTTTTATGTTCATTTTTATTTAAAACAAATTGTTCTAAAGGCACCCGCAGAGGGGAACATCCCCAAGGGAGAATCTGCCATGATTTATTTTTGTCTATGGACAGACTATAAATTGTATATTCCCACTGTTGTTTATTATCTACAAAATAATTGAACATAAATGGAAAAGAGGGCAAATATCCCCCGGCACCTTTCTGTTTTAATATTCCGAAATATTAGCAAGGTTTGTGTTTGTGTTTGTGTGTGCATATGCATGTTCTTCTCTCGGTTGGTTTTGATTTGGAGGCACTAGTCACCTCCGAAACAGTTCTAATAACTTGAATCTACTACTACTGCATGACAGTTGCAATAATAAACTGTCTTCTTTGTCTTTGGGTTAGCGCTCAAGACGCAAAACCACTGTCCTTAATGCTTGATGATATCTTGGGGTTGTTTGTTTCTGTGGATTTATTGTCGCTAGAATGTGATTTTCTCTCAAGGAAACACAACATTATCTCCAACAGTCAAACCAGCAAACCTATACTTGAGACTGCAAACTCAATATACACACTGCAAATTCACCAATAAGTTTGGCCTCTAGCAGTGGCTTTCACTTCAATTTCAAAATAAATACAAACGTAATGGCTTATGTTTTGCCTCTTAGTCCTTGAGAGTAGGAAAGGAGGGAGAGAGAGAGAGAGAGAGAGGAGAGAGAGAGAGAGAGAGAGAGAGAGAGAGAGAGAGAGGAGAGAGAGAGAGAGAGAAGGAGAGAGAGAGAGAGAGAGAGAGAGAGAGAGAGAGAGAGAGAGAGAGAAGAAGGAGAGAGAGAGA
>NC_139994.1:13164930-13292768 GCF_964263955.1 Coregonus lavaretus
GTGCAACAGGTCACAAATCTTGCTGCTGTGATGGCACACTGTGGTATTTCACCCAGTAGACAAGGGAAGTTTTTTTCAAAATTGGGTTTGTTTTTTAATTCTTTGTGGATCTGTGTAATCTGAGGGAAATACGTGTCTCTAATATGGTCATACATTTGGCAGGAGGTTAGGAAGTGCAGCTCAGTTTACACCTCATTTTGTGGGCAGTGTGCACATAGCCTGTCTTCTCTTGAGAGCCAGGTCTGCCTACGGCGGCCTTTCTCAATAGCAAGGCTATGGTCACTGGGTCTGTACATAGTCAAAGCTTTCCTTAAGTTTGGGTCAAGTATTCTCTCTCTCTCTCTCTCTCTCTCTCTCTCTCTCTCCCCCATCTCTTTCTCTCTCTCTCCCCATCTCTCTCTCGCTCTCTACCCCATCTCTCTCTCTCTCTCCCTCTCTCTCTCGCTCTCACTCTCTCTACCCCATCTCTCTCTCTCTCTCTCTCTCTCTCTCTCTCTCTCTCTCTCTCTCTCTCTCCCTCTCTCTCTCGCTCTCACTCTCTCTCTCTCTCTCTCTCTCTCTCTCTCATTCTCTCTCTCTCTCTCTCTCTCACTCTCTCTCTCACTCTCTCTCTCTCTCTCTCTCTCTCTCTCTCTCTCTCTCTCTCTCTCTCTCTCTCTCTCTCTCTCTCTCTCTCTCTCTCTCTCTCTCTCTCACTCTCTCTCTATCTCTCTCTCTTCTATTAGAGCTCTGCTCCCTGACCCGAGCCCCATTTGTGCCCCGACATTATACATTGGGTTAGGGACGGCTAGGGCCTGTTTTTCAATAACTACGGTACGGGTAGGGTCGGGTATCACTAAATTGATCACTAACATTTTGAAACTGAGTTATTTACGCATGCTCATATGTGACTAAGTTCATAACATGGTGTCAGAAGTGCTTCAACCTTGTCAAATATAAGACAGGAGACAATATTCCTTGAGTTTTGTCAGAGTTTCGAGTAACAACAAGTAGCTAACAGTTCACTGCTCTCTCATGTCTCGTCATTGAGCAGAGCAGCCCAAGCGGAGCCGTTGCTATGGTTACTCACTGACTCAGAGCCCCCTTGAGCAGAATGCATGCAGAGCGAGCTGCCTGCTCGGGCAGGGCTGGGCTTTAAATTTGGCAGAAACAATCGGGCCTGGGTAGTGTAGGGCCTGAATGTTTCGGTCATGGGTAGGGCCTGAATGTTGCGGTCATGGGTAGGGCCTGAATGTTGCAGTTCTGGGTAGGGCCTGAATGTTGCGGTCATGGGTAGGGCCGGAATGTTGCAGTCATGGGTAGGGCTTGGGCTTAAAATTCATCCCTGTGCAGGACTCTACTTTCTATCTCCCTCTCGATCACTCTCCCCCATCTCTCTCTCTCTCTCTCTCTCCTAGTACTGGCTATAAACATGTGCAGTGTCTCTAGCTCCCTATGACTCTTGTCCTTCTGACCTGCACTGCCTAAATGGGAATAGCTGTGGAGCTTGGTGGGAACAGTGGGATTCCTATTCAGAGTGAGAGAGAGAGAGAGAGAGAGAGAGAGAGAGAGAGAGAGAGAGAGAGAGAGAGAGAGAGAGAGAGAGAGAGAGAGAGAGAGAGAGAGAAAGCGAGAAAGTGAGATAGATTTCCTATAATTTGTCATCACTGTTGAGAACAAGGGTGCTTTCAATCCCATCAGTCAACTGACAGGCGCTCCAAGTGACTGAGTGACCGTTTTAATTAGGCCACAAGAGAGACAAGACAACACGTAGCGACTCAGGGGAATAGCAGAGGGGACCTTACTCTGAACCCTTGACCCTGTCTCATCAGTGGATTATCTATCACTGTGAATAAGTATGCTGTTTTAGACTAAAAAATTGTATAGATTAGTTCACATGATTAATGCTGCTGTTTCATGCTACTAAGTCACCAATGAGATTATTGATTAATCTATTTATGTGCTATGTACAAGAGGTGGTGGTGGGGGGGGGGGGGGTGATAGGAAATGCTGATGGGTATATGAGTAACTATTATCTAAACTGTTGATCCACAAACAGTATGGCACCTCCACGGGGGACATAGAGGGGAGGGAGAGGGGTAGGGAGACAGGGATCGGGGGGAGGGAGGCAAAGCGGCCCCCTTGCTGTGTGTTGTTGTTGGGAGAAGTGTAGAGCTTGTTTTCACCTTGGCACGCCGCCTTCCCCTTTCAAACTCCCTCTTCCCCGTCTGTCCCCACCCCCCATCGCATCCCTCTATTCACCACCCCAACGCGTGTGTCTGCCACCTGATCATCACAACTAAAGGCTGGGCCCGTGGCCACACCTTGGGTCAGCCATTAAGGAGGAGGATGGCATCTTTCTGAGCTGAGGATATCTGGCAGACAGACAGTGCCATCAAAATAGAATACACATTCACTTCCTCTAAAGTTAAACCAACCCAACACTGCCGGGATGACAGCGAAATGACTGTCATTAGACAAGCCTCACTGAAATCACACCTTCACGTTTGGCTTTTTACACAAAACATTTTTTTGGGGAGACACACTCACACCCCAGATGCACTTAGAATGGAAGATGAGTGACAATGTTTCACATTGATTTTCAGCTTTTCACACTGGAGTGTCCCTCCACAACACAATCTAACTCTAGGCACTTTCCTGATATAGTGGAGTAAAAAACGCTAGCTCTTCTGGGTATGGCCACTTACATCAATTTGACGGGAGGGAAAATCCTCATTGACATGTGCTTATGACAGCAGACAAACACAGTCATGTACCATTTCAATGAAAGAGATAACTACTCGGTCTTTCATCCCAGTCTTAATCAAAATATAAAATCCTATTTTCCATAGGAACACATTAAGGCTGCGTCTCAAATGGGCCCTGTCTAGACTGTTACTACTAGGCCTGTCTGTCTAGACTGTTACTACTGGGCCTGTCTGTCTAGACAATTACTACTAGGCCTGTCTGTCTAGACTGTTACTACTGGGCCTGTCTGTCTAGACTGTTACTACTGGGCCTGTCTGTCTAGACAATTACTACTAGAACTGTCTGTCTAGACTGTTACTACTAGGCCTGTCTGTCTAGACTGTTACTACTAGGCCTGTCTGTCTAGACTGTTACTACTAGGCCTGTCTGTCTAGACTGTTACTACTGGGCCTGTCTGTCTAGACTGTTACTACTGGGCCTGTCTGTCTAGACTGTTACTACTGGGCCTGTCTGTCTATACAATTACTACTAGGCCTGTCTGTCTAGACTGTTACTACTAGGCCTGTCTGTCTAGACTTTTACTACTGGGCCTGTCTGTCTAGACAATTACTACTAGGCCTGTCTGTCTAGACTGTTACTACTAGGCCTGTCTGTCTAGAATGTTACTACTGGGCCTGTCTGTCTAGACTGTTACTACTAGGCCTGTCTGTCTAGACTGTTACTACTAGGCCTGTCTGTCTAGACTGTTGCTACTAGGCCTGTCTGTCTAGACTGTTACTACTGGGCCTGTCTGTCTAGACTGTTACTACTAGGCCTGTCTGTCTAGACTGTTACTACTGGGCCTGTCTGTCTAGACTGTTACTACTGGGCCTGTCTGTCTAGACTGTTACTACTGGGCCTGTCTGTCTAGACTGTTACTACTGGGCCTGTCTGTCTAGACTGTTACTACTGGGCCTGTCTGTCTAGACTGTTACTACTGGGCCTGTCTGTCTAGACTGTTACTACTAGGCCTGTCTGTCTAGACTGTTACTACTAGGCCTGTCTGTCTAGACTGTTGCTACTAGGCCTGTCTGTCTAGACTGTTACTACTGGGCCTGTCTGTCTAGACTGTTACTACTAGGCCTGTCTGTCTAGACTGTTACTACTAGGCCTGTCTGTCTAGACTGTTACTACTAGGCCTGTCTGTCTAGACTGTTACTACTGGGCCTGTCTGTCTAGACTGTTACTACTGGGCCTGTCTGTCTAGACTGTTACTACTGGGCCTGTCTTTCTAGACTGTTACTACTGGGCCTGTCTGTCTAGACTGTTACTACTGGGCCTGTCTGTCTAGACTGTTACTACTGGGCCTGTCTGTCTAGACTGTTACTACTAGGCCTGTCTGTCTAGACAATTACTACTAGGCCTGTCTGTCTAGACTGTTACTACTAGGCCTGTCTGTCTAGAATGTTACTACTGGGCCTGTCTGTCTAGACTGTTACTACTAGGCCTGTCTCTCTAGACTGTTCCTACTAGGCCTGTCTGTCTAGACTGTTGCTACTAGGCCTGTCTGTCTAGACTGTTACTACTGGGCCTGTCTGTCTAGACTGTTACTACTAGGCCTGTCTGTCTAGACTGTTACTACTGGGCCTGTCTGTCTAGACTGTTACTACTGGGCCTGTCTGTCTAGACTGTTACTACTGGGCCTGTCTGTCTAGACTGTTACTACTGGGCCTGTCTGTCTAGACTGTTACTACTAGGCCTGTCTGTCTAGACTGTTACTACTAGGCCTGCCTGTCTAGACTGTTACTACTAGGCCTGTCTGTCTAGACTGTTAGTACTAGGCCTGCCTGTCTAGACTGTTACTACTAGGCCTGTCTGTCTAGACTGTTACTACTAGGCCTGTCTGTCTAGACTGTTACTACTAGGCCTGTCTGTCTAGACTGTTAGTACTAGGCCTGCCTGTCTAGACTGTTACTACTAGGCCTGTCTGTCTAGACTGTTACTACTGGGCCTGTCTGTCTAGACTGTTACTACTGGGCCTGTCTGTCTAGACTGTTACTACTGGGCCTGTCTGTCTAGACTGTTAGTACTGGGCCTGTCTGTCTAGACTGTTACTACTGGGCCTGTCTGTCTAGACTGTTACTACTAGGCCTGTCTGTCTAGACTGTTAGTACTGGGGCTCGATCTCCTCCATTTCTCAGAGGGAGCAGGGCTTCACTCTAAAGATAAATTAGATTTCTAAAAGCAGAGGAACTCTACCTTTAGTGAATTCTTGAATTACCTAGCATTCCCTACAGACTAGTGAACCACCGTTGTGGTTATAAGGGGGAAAAAAAATCCTAGACTTGAAAAGCATATTTATTTTCTCTCCTCTGTATATTTACTGTAATATCAGGACTGTGTGCACATTGTTAGATTGATACTCCATGGGAGGGAAAGGGGGGGGGGGGGGGGTACACCAGGAATAAGGAAACAAATAAGCACCAGATAAAGGTAGCTAGTAGCTAGCTAGCGAACACATATCTGGAATATTTCTGGCATGAGGTAGGATTTAATTTGGGCCAAATGAAGCGAGGGTAATGAGTGAACGGAGTCCATCCATAGCCTGAGAGATTTAGCCCAAAGGAGAAACGGAATCCATCCATAGCCTGAGAGATTGAGCCCAAAGAAGAAATGGAGTCCATCCATAGCCTGCGAGATTGAGCCCAAAGGAGAAATGGAATCCATCCATAGCCTGAGAGATCGAGCCCAAAGGAGAAACGGAATCCATCCATAGCCTGAGAGGTTGAGCCCAGAGGAGAGACTTCACAATTGACTCCAGTGTATTGTGTTGCCAGCCAACAGCTGATAATACAACGGGAGAGAAGGGTTGTTCTCTATTAAGTGACATGGTGGGAATGGGATATTAGAGGCTGTGTACAAATGGCACCCTATTCCCATATATAGTACACTACTTTTCACCATGGCCCATAGGGTTCTCTCTACATTTGGGATGTAGCCAGAGAGAGCATTCATTACCATCGCAAATTGGGACTAGTGATTTGGATGAATGAGAAATACCTGTTTTTATATCTTATATATTATTCAAACCAAACAGAACTTGTATTCTTGGGAGCTTTTCATTAAAACAAATCAATAGAGAGCATTTGTGATTTTGTTTGTGTATACCTGGATGTTGGATGTGGGGAAGCTGAGCCTTGGGGACTGCTGCCATCTACCCTTGTACAGCTGAAAGGAGAGGCATTGGGAATGTGGAGAGTGCAGTGGCCCAGTAGCTTGTAGTGTATGTAGGGCTGGATCAGCTCAGTTGTGGTAAACGTGAAGTAGCCACTATTTTTCTTTAGCAAGAAGGACTCGACAACAAGCCTGTATGTCAACTCCCACCATGTATAAAATCCACTGGTGTGACTACCTGTATTTCTGGACACGGCTGTGCTTTTCATATTCCCAAACTGAGACTGACCTAGATACAATTATAAAATGCCTTGACTGTAAAATTAATGTTATATTTCATAATTCATATAAACTCATTCCATTGGATGACTCGCGTCGAGGATAGCACTTCCTTTTATAACATCACTGTGGGCCAGTGTTACTGTATCTGTTTGAGGTCCCAGTCGAAAATAGGTACTCCCTCACCACGAATGCAGAAATCTACAAAATGCTTTTCTAATTCATTTTTATTAACTTATTTTTTTATATATATATTTTTAATCAGTATGAAGGGATATAGCCCTTGCCATAAATAAATCAGGTTGATCTGCCCTTTGCAAAACACATCTCTCTCAGCGCGCACACACACACACGGCCGGGAAAGGTTATGAAAGCAGGTCTGGAGTGAAACTAGAGAGAGAGGACGAGAGATAGACAGAAAGATGGAGAGATTGAGACAGAGAGCAGGAAGGCAGGAGTGGAGAGGAGTGGAGGACCCATGAGAGCATTTTGTTTACATGAGCAGAGAACGGACGGCGAGGAGAGGAGACGGGCACAACCATCAAGCTGTCACTCAAGGCTGGAGGATTCCACCAGGCCTACGCACACACACACACACACACACACACACACACACACACACACACACACACACACACACACACACACACACACACACACACACACACACATGCCTATATGCAGGAGGAGGTGATGGATTATAGCAGCAGCATCACTGTGATTACTGTCACATTTCCATCGGTCTGCAGGGACCACATCAACAAACATAGGACGGAGAGGCTGGTGATGAGTATGCAACCAACCCACCACACCTGGGTATACATACCATTTACACAACCAACCCACCACACCTGGGTATACATACCATTTACACAACCAACCCACCACACCTGGGTATACATACCATTTACACAACCAACCCACCACACCTGGGTATACATACCATTTACACAACCAACCCACCACACCTGGGTATACATACCATTTACACAACCAACCCACCACACCTGGGTATACATACCATTTACACAACCAACCCACCACACCTGGGTATACATACCATTTACACAACCAACCCACCACACCTGGGTATACATACCATTTACACCAGGAATGTAAGGCAGATAACAATTCTCAACGAGCTGTTGTTTGTTTTTCCTCAGGATAAACCAGATGCTATTGTGTGTGTGTGTATGTGTATGTGTGAGTATGTGTGTGTGTCCATCGTATCCCCTCAGCGGAAATGCATTTTCTTCCCTCCCCATTAGTGCTGCCTGTGTCATGCTCCGTTGGGGATTCATTAACGGGGAACTGGTTGCACATCAGCTGGTGGTGGTGGTGGTGCTGGTGATCGATACCATGCCCTCTTCAGCCCCACTAATAACCCTGCTGAGCCACCGACTTCTGGCTGACTGGCTTCTCTCGCACTCTCATATCCTTCCTAACGCTCTCTCAGTCTATCCTGATCAACTCTGTCACACCGGGGAAGGAAGGCTTCAATTCAGTCACAGCGGGGGAGGGAGGGTTACAGGAGCTGAGGGTGGATGAGGAGGATTACAGCTAATACCCTTGGTCATTAACGGTCGATGGTTGTGATCCTTGTGGTTACGGCTAAGGGAGAGCATTCTGATAATCACCCCTCCTCCTCTTCCTCATCCTCCTCATCGTCATTAAAGTTATCTTCCTCAAAACATACTTTATCATCCTCATCATCACACCACCATTTTCCTCCTTCTCATCCTCCTATGCATTACCTATGTGTCACTTGTCAATCATTCCAACACCTTCACAACTAACTGTTACAATAGTGACGGTAAAAGGGAGTCTCCTCACACAATGCGGTGACCTTTATATATTTTAAGTCCTGTTTTAAGTCATATTTTAAGCCACGTTGAGAACAGGGAAGGGAACACGATTAAACCCTCTCCCACTCAGTGATATCACTGTTCTCCATGGCAACCCTGCTCCTCTCTCTTTCTCTCTCTCTTTCTCTCTCTCTCTCTCTCTCTCTCTCTCTCTCTCCTCTCTCTCTCTCTCTCTCTCTCTCTTTTCTCTCTCTCCCTCTCTCTCTTCCCCTTTCTCTCTCCCTCTGTCTCTCTCTCTCTCTCTCTCTCTCTCTCTCTCTCTCTCTCTCTCTCTCTCTCTCTCTCTCTCTCTCTCTCTCTCTCTCTCTCTCTCTCTCTCTCTCTCTCTCTCTCTCTTCTCTCTCTCTCTCTCTCTCTCTCTCTCTCTCTCTCTCTCTCTCTCTCTCATCATGTAACCTCTCCCTCTCAACCACCAGGCAGCCAGCCGAGCAGACCTTCGCTTTAACACAAGATTGCTTTCCTTTGGACGTGTCTGTCAACCTCTTGACCCTCCTCACCTCTATTTTGTTACCCTTTCCTCCCCGCTCCCCTCGTCTGTTCTGTTATCTCACCACAAAGCCTCTCCCTAGCTCTCACCCCTGTCCGTCACCCCATAAGACATCCATCTGTGCCCTGTCTGCCATGCCCGCTGACGAGAGAGGAGGAGATATGGGGGAGGAGGAGGAGGAGGAGGAGGAGGAGGGGGGAGGAGGTGGGAGGAGGAGGGGTGGAGGAGCAAGGAGGATAGATAGATAGTC
Organism: Coregonus lavaretus; assembly: GCF_964263955.1. Taxonomy (NCBI): domain Eukaryota; kingdom Metazoa; phylum Chordata; class Actinopteri; order Salmoniformes; family Salmonidae; genus Coregonus; species Coregonus lavaretus. The sequence continues at coordinate 13,173,653 of NC_139994.1, forward strand.
CCCCCAAAAAATATAAAGGAATTTTGTTCTGAAGTGTCTGTCCTATATCTTAGAGATATAAGATAGATCAGGAAACACTGCCATCACTGTAACACTGCCATCTCCACAGATACATTTTTCTCATATCCATCCGCTGATTGATTGATAAAACCAGATGAAACCGGATATCTTTCCCAGAGCATTATGGATACTGTAGTAGCCGTCATGCTACAAACGGCAGCTGTCCACTAGCCGTGAAAGAATTAGAGCTCACTGCTCTCAGAGCAGATGTTACAGCATGACTCACTAAAATGTCTCTAAAATTATTATCGTGCCTCTGCCAGAGAACATTTAATAAATCAGTGTGAAAACAAATGGCAACCGGTGCCATTCTGACTCATTTTCCAACATGTTTTATTCTTTATCCATATCTCTTCCCTGTCTTTCAACACTGTCTCCAGACCAGATATGAACAATAGCGCTAGGCTAGCCGGCCCATCTGTCGACGCAGTTTCCCGACCAGATATGAGCACTAGCACTTGGCTAGAAGGCCCATCTCTTGCCACACTCTCTAAACCAGATACGAGCACTAGCGCTAGGCTAGAAGGCCCATCTCTTGCTACTGTCTCTAAACCAGATACAAGCACTAGCGCTAGACTAGCAGGCCCATCTCTTGCCACTGTCTCCAGACCAGATACAAGCGCTAGCTACTGCTAGGCTAGGTTAGCCACTAGCTCTGGCCCTGACATATGTCAGAAGATCATCATTCAATGATTGATACTGCCATGGATTCATACTGGATGTGTCCTCTACAAGGGCCTTCACATGGAGAGAGAGCTTGTCAGAGAGAGAAAGAGAGAGCGAGAGTGACACCCTCCTACCTCTATCGCTCTCTCTCTCTCTCTCTCTCTCTCTCTCTCTCTCTCTCTCTCTCGCTCTCGCTCTCTCTCTCTCTCTCTCTCTCTCTCTCTCTCTGCTTGTAAAGCTCTGATTGAGGGAGAATATTGAGTTAACTTATATCTAAGGCGGTCACGATTCTGTACTTTCAGGCTGAAATCGCAGAGGATAAAGGATATGGTTGAAAAAAAAAGCACCATCTCTCTTGCTACAGCATAGATGCAGTACAATGAGCCTAAACCACATATAGCTACATTTCCAGATGGCACTAGCCGATAGCTAATGCCTCATTCAGTCTGAGCTGGTGCTATTAGGGCCAGTGTTTATGTGAATGCAGCCAGATATGCTCTTTTGAACCCTAACATTTACTGGCCTATCGGAGGGGAAAAGAGGAACGATTTAGTCCCGGGGAGAAAAAGCAGAGCACAGAGAAAGACTCATCAAACATGACCTTAAGCATGGCACACCTTACAGATCCCTCCGCCACTCCGTACAGTCTTTCTGATATCAGTACCACACCGTGCTCTTACACACATACTCCCTAGGCAGGGAGTTTAAAACCAACCTGCATCCAAGCAGCTCCAGACACAGTCACCTACTGTCCAGTTAGGGAGTAGTCTGTTTTATGGTGCTATACAGTAGTCATGCCTAGTCAACGCTTACGCATTTGGCTTTGCAGGCTAACGGCCTCTTCTGCTGCTTTTCCAAGGTTCCAACCATGTCGTTAAAAGAGCAATGAAAGTCCCCACATGACAAGGTGAGGGGAGGAGGCAGAGGTGTTTTACAACTAAAAGCAGCGAGAGACGAAAAGCTTCGGGGATAGTCTGGCAGCAGCAGGGGGCTATGAGCACGTGAGCCCTCGAACTAATGAGCACTACCTCATGGTGTGATCAGACACTGGAAGACACAGAGAGACGTGGAGCCAGCCAAATACTACTGGTCTCAGTCAGCATGCTAGCAGATACCCATAGACTTCCAGTCATTGCGCTAACGCTAGTTAGTATTGGCTCGCGTAACTACCTCTAACTCCCTTCATACTGGACACAGAGATATAAAAATGGTATCCACAAGTTAATCTGATGCTGAGGAAGTAGATAAAGGACCTCATTGCCAAAATCGAGAAGTATCCCTTTATTCTAATGTCCCAGCCGCCCTCATTCCTGTCACATCCAGTGCATGTAGGGAAGTGGAGAGCTGGAAGAGGCTGAAAGAGACTCAGGCCAGACCCTGACAACACAGAGATTATGTTGGCTGCAGCCGGGCACACACTCACACACACACACACACACACACATACACACACACACACACACACACACACAAACACACACTGCCCTCCACTAGGTATTTTCATCCTCTTAACCTCATCTGGAGTTTGTGGAGTGTGGAGTGTGTGTGTGTGTGTGTTGCGGCCAGCAGGAGTTCTGTGTGGCAGGGTCTGGCCTGAGCCTCTTCCAGAGGGCCTCCTCCATCTGTCTATACTTTTGAAACCATGAGTATCCATGGACAGGCCAGATCCGGCAACTCAACACTACATCCAGACCTAACAACAATACTCTCCCATATCTGAGCTTTCTGATAAAATACACTGCCTTCTCAGAAAAGAAAAGAGGAATGTGTCTCCTCAGTAATCATATACAGCGCTGTATTCTGTATGTACAGTCTGCTACACATTCATCCTCACTCTCTTCTGTGCATGTATAGTTTATTAAATGGATGTCTTGAAGCCTTATTTAAATTCATCTGGGAAAAAAATAAAATAAAAAAATATTGGAGACTCAGAGCCTGTGATACCTCCCATCTCAGGTGTAGAACACTGGAGTATAATTGACTGTTGGTAACCAAGGTAACAAGTGGAGGGCTGGGTTCTGAAAGTGCCTGCCTGCCTGCCTCCCTCCCTCCCTCCCTCCCTCCCTCCCTCCCTCCCTCCCTCCCTCCCTCCCTCCCTCCCTCCCTCCCTCCCTCCCTGCCTGCCTGCCTGCCTCCCTGCTTGCTTCCCTCCCTCCCTCCCTCCCTGCTTGCTTCCTTCCCTCCCTCCCTCCCTCCCTCCCTCCCTCCCTCCCTCCCTGCCTGCCTGCCTGCCTGCCTGCCTTCCTGCCTCCCTGCCTGCTTCCCTCCCTCCCTCCCTCCCTTCCTGCCTACCTGCCTCCCTCTCTCCCTGCCTCCCTGCCTGCTTCCCTCCGTCCCTCCCTGCCTCCCTCCCTCCCTGCCTGCTTCCCTCCCTCCCTGCCTGCCTGCCTGCCTGCCTGCCTGCCTGCCTGCCTCCCTCCCTCCCTCCCTCCCTCCCTCCCTCCCTCCCTCCCTCCCTCCCTCCCTGCCTGCCTGCCTGCATGGCTGCCTCCCTGCCTGCCTGCCTGCCTGCCTGCCTGCCTGCCTGCCTCCCTCCCTCCCTCCCTCCCTCCCTCCCTCCCTCCCTCCCTCCCTGCCTGCCTGCCTGGCTGCCTCCCTGCCTGCCTGCCTGCCTGCCTGCCTGCCTGCCTGCCTGCCTCCCTCCCTCCCTCCCTCCCTCCCTCCCTCCCTCCCTCCCTCCCTCCCTCCCTCCCTCCCTCCCTCCCTCCCTGCTTCCCTGCCTCCCTGCCTGCCTTCCTGCCTCCCTGCCTCCCTCCCTCCCTCCCTCCCTCCCTCCCTCCCTCCCTCCCTCCCTCCCTCCCTCCCTCCCTCCCTCCCTCCCTCCCTCCCATCCCTTCCTGCCTGCCTGCCTGCCTCCCTCTCTCCCTGCCTCCCTGCCTGCTTTTCCCTCCGTCCCTCCCTGCCTCCCTCCCTCCCTCCCTGCCTGCCTGCCTGCCTGCCTGCCTGCCTGCCTCCCTCCCTCCCTGCCTGCCTGCCTGGCTGCCTCCCTGCCTGCCTGCCTGCCTGCCTGCCTGCCTGCCTGCCTGCCTGCCTGCCTGCCAGCCAGCCTCCCTCCCTCCCTCCCTCCCTCCCTCCCTCCCTCCCTGCTTCCCTCCCTCCCTCCCGGCCTCCCTGCCTGCCTGCCTGCCTGCCTGCCTTCCTGCCTCCCTGCCTCCCTGCCTGCTTCCCTCCCTCCCTCCCTCCCTCCCTCCCTTCCTGCCTGCCTGCCTCCCTCTCTCCCTGCCTCCCTGCCTGCTTTTCCCTCCGTCCCTCCCTGCCTCCCTCCCTCCCTCCCTCCCTCCCTGCCTGCCTGCCTGCCTGCCTGCCTGCCTGCCTGCCTGCCTGCCTGCCTGCCTGCCTGCCTGCCTGCCTGCCTCCCTCCCTCCCTCCCTCCCTCCCTCCCTCCCTCCCTCCCTCCCTCCCTGCCTCCCTGCCTGATTTCCTCCCTCCCTCCCTCCCTCCCTCCCTGCCTGCCTGCCTGCCTGCCTGCCTGCCTGCCTGCCTGCCTGCCTGCCTGCCTGCCTGCCTGCCTGCCTGCCTGCCTGCCTGCCTCCCTCCCTCCCTCCCTCCCTCCCTCCCTGCCTGCCTCCCATTCCTGCCTCCCTGCCTGCTTCCCTCCCTCCCTGCTTCCCTCCCTCCCTCCCTCTCTCCCTCCCTGCTTCCCTCCCTCCCTCCCTCCCTGCCTGCCTGCCTGCCTGCCTGCCTGCCTGCCTCCCTCCCTCCCTGCCTGCTTTCCTCCCTCCCTCCCTCCCTCCCTCCCTGCCTCCCTGCCTCCCTGCCTGCTTCCCTCCCTGCCTGCTTCCCTCCCTCCCTCCCTCCCTGCCTGCATGCCTGCCTGCATGCCTGCCTGCTTCCCTCCCTCCCTCCCTCCCTTCCTCCCTCCCTCCCTCCCTTCCTCCCTCCCTCCCTGCCTCCCTGCCTGCTTCCCTCCCTCCCTCCCTCCCTCCCTGCCTGCCTCCCATTCCTCCCTCCCTCCCTCCCTGCCTGCCTCAAAGATTGTGTCTACACACCGCCTAATGACTCCGTGAGAGAAATGAAGGCTAGAGAGAAAGGAGGGGGAGAGATGGAAAGGGAGAGAGAGAAAGACACAGAGGGAGAGAGCGAGAGTGACGAAGGGAGAGGTGAGGACTACATTCTCCTTCTCAGTGTGGAAAATGTACCCAATTACCATCCACTTGCAGAGAAACTGTGGAGGAAAAAGCAGCGACACCATTTCTCACAGCTTATATAACATGAGCAAGTTGCATCCTGGATGACTGGCACAGACACCCGCATACACCTATACATGCTACCATATGCACTCTACACACACAAACACATGGACTTTGTATTGTAGATACAGTGCCTTCGGAAAGTATTCAGACCCCTTGACTTTTTCCACATTTTGTTAGGTTACAGCCTTATTCTAAAATTGATAAAATTGTTTTTTCCCACTCATCAATCTACACACAATACCCCATAATGACAAAGCAAAAACAGGTTTTTAGAAATGTATGTACATTTATTATTTTTTTAAACCCGGAAATAGTACATTTACATACGTATTCAGTACTCAGTACTTTGTTGAAGCACCTTTGGCAGCGATTACAACCTCAAGTCTTATTGGGTATGATGCCACAAGCTTGGCACACCTGTATTTAGGGAGTTTCTCCCATTCTTCTCTGCAGATCCTCTCATGCTCTGTCAGGTTGGATGGGGAGCGTTGCTGCACAGCTATTTTCAGGTCTCTCCAGAGATGTTTGATCGGGTTCAAGTCTGGGCTCTGGCTGGGCAACTCAAGGACATTCAGAGACTTTTCCAGAAACCACTACTGCATTGTCGTGGTTGTGTGCTTAGGGTCGTTGTCCTGTTGGAAGGTGAACCTTCGCCCCAGTCTTAGGTCCTGAGCGCTCTGGAGCAGGTTTTCAGCAAGGATATCCCTGTACTTTTCTCAGTTCATCTTTGCCTCGATCCTGACTAGTCTCCCAGTCTCTGTCACTGAAAAACATCACCACAGCATGTTGCTGCCACCACCGTGCTTCACTGTAGGGATGGTGCCAGGTTTCCTCCAGACGTGATGCTTGGCATTCAGGCCAAAGAGTTCAATCTTGGTTTCATCAGACCAGAGAATCTTGTTTCTCATGGTCTGAGAGTCTTTAGGTGCCTTTTGGCAAACTCCAAGCGGGCTGTCATGTGCCTTTTACTGAGGAGTGGCTTTCCTCTGGCCACTCTACTATAAAGGCCTGATTGGTTGTCCATCTGGAAGGTTCTCCCATCTCCACAGAGGAACTCTAGAGCTCTGTCAGAGTGACCAACGGGTTCTTGGTTACCTCCCTGACCAAGGCCCTTCTCACCCGATTGCTCAGTTGGGCCGGGCGACCAGCTCTAGGAAGAGTCTTGGTGGTTCCAAACTTCTTCCATTTAAGAATGATGGAGGCCGCTGTGTTCTTGGGGACCTTCAATGCTGCAGATATTTTTTGGTACCCTTCCCCAGATCTGTGCATCGACACAATCCTGTCTCGGAGCTCTACGGACAATTCCTTCGACCTCATGGCTTGGTTTTTGCTCTGTCAACTGTGGGACCTTATATAGACAGGTGTGTGCCTTTCCAAATCATGTCCAATCAATTGAATTTACCACAGCTGGACTCCAATCAAGTTGTAGAAACATCTCAAGGATGATCAATGGAAACAAGATGCACCTGAGCTCAATTTCGAGACTCATAGCATAGGGTCTGAATACTTATGTAAATGTGATATTTCTGTTTTTTGTTTTTGTTTCCGCTTTGTCATTATGGGGTATTGTTTGTAGATTGCTGAGGATTTATTTTTATTTAGTCCATTTTAGAATAAGGATTTAACATAACACAATGTGGAAAAAGTCAAGTGGTCTGAATAATTTCCAAAGGCTCTGTATGTGGTAGTAGAGTAGTGGCCTGAGGGCACACACTTAATGTGAAAAGTGTTATGAAATGTAATGTCATGTAATATTTGTTATTGTATATAACTGCCTTAATGTTGCTGGACCCCAGGAAGAGTAGCTGCTGCCTTGGCAAGAACTAATGGGGAAAAACTCAGCAGCGTTGCAGTTCTTGACACAAACCGGTATGCCTGGCACCTACTACCATACCCTGTTCAAAGGGACATCAATATTTTGTCTTGCCCATTCACCCTCTGAATGGCACACATACAGTACAGAATCCATGTCTCAATTGTTTCAAGGCTTGAAAATACTTATTTTACCTGTCTCCTCCCCTTCATCTACACTGATTGAAGTGGATTTAACAAGTGACATCAATAAGGGATCATAGCTTTCACTTGGATTAACCTGGTCAGTATATTTCATGGAAAGAGCAGGTGTTCTTAATGATTTGTGCACTCAGTGTATATAGGGAATAGCGATGTGTGGGTTGACTCATAACCCGCAGTCCCCGCGGTTATATCCGCGGGGTGGACCGGTTTATGGTCATTAAATAAATAAAAAGTAGTGCACTATATAGGGAATAGGGTGCTATTTGGGACGCAGCCACAGTCTGCACACACATGAATGTGGGCTCTCTTTGTCTGCTCAGTCAAACCACTAGCAGTTAATACCATGCATAAATTACCTCCAGCCAGGACCTCTACTTTGGTATCTGACACACCAGGGCCAATGTCTTCAAAAAGACAGCTTAGAGCCTTAGACGTTCTCGGTTTTGTTCCTTTATAAACATATTTTGTGGGATATCTTTTCATTATACAAATACACGGCATGCGTCTGATGGATGAATTCTTCTCTAATATAATTATTGTTGCTATCAGTTGTAGTGGTGGCATTTACGGTGCCTTGCCACAGAGACAGGCTTTTATTTTGTAGACTGGGCAGTGTGCCACACTGGATGGTAAACTAATTAGATTGGCTAGTTGCCCACCACTGAATATCCGTTTTATCATTCCCCTCGTCGCTGAAACTCTGAAACAGCTAGTTTATATGAGTCCTGTTTAAGTCTCAAAACCAAAAAAATTAAATGAGATTATTTTTTAATTAATGTTTTATATTGATATATATAGTTCTCTGATGGTTTGACTCTGACAAAGTGTGTGATCAAAGCTGGAGCAGAGGAGAGATCCTTTGAAAGTCCTTAAACAGCAGACCAGGGGATGACCTGAAAGAGGCCTCTCAGAACACACAGATTCGTCCCAAATGGCACCCTATTCCCTATGTAGTGCACTACTTTTGACCAGGGCCCATAGGGATTTGGGATGTAAAAACAGAACACTCAGAGCTGCATATACAGCAGGGGGTGGGGAGGAGGGAATTAACAACAACATTCCACATTACAGCAAGTCTGTTGTTCAGTTCACTCTGTCCATTTAATACATCACCCAGTAGAGGTGAGGATTGATTTCCCTATTTCCCTTCAGGCACCCTCTTCACGGGATAGGTATCTCAGATGATGTGAAACAATAGTCCAACAATTGACAAGATCTCCCAAATGTCACTATTTCTAAAACAAGCCATAGAAAGTTGGTTGCAATTTCAATTTAATCCTCCAGAAACGACAGAACAAATAATGCAACAAATATTGTGGTTAAATTCAAATATACTAATTGACAAAAAACCTTTATTTTTTGACAGAATGTTTAAAAAAGGTATAATCTTCGTAAATGATATCATCGGTAGGACTGGTGGAGTTATGTCGCACATGCAGCTAACAAAAACATATGGAAATGTCTGCTCTACCCAAAATTACAACCAAATAATTGCAGCCTTACCGCAAAAGTGGAAGAGGAAAGTTGAAGGGGGAGAAAGTAAGGAACTTGTCTGTCGGCCTTGCATTAAAGAACATAATTGGTTAAGGAAAACTGTGATAAATAAAAAAGTATATCAGTTTCACTTAAGGACCAAAGGATTGACAGCAGTTCCATATAGATTGCAAAATAGTTGGGAAGAGATCTTTGACGTACCGATCCCATGGCATAGTGTTTATGAACTGACACGCAAAATGACACCGGATTCAAAAATTAGAATCTTTCAATTTAAATTATTATATAAAATTCTTGCTACCAATAGAATGTTATTTATATGGGGGATACAATCTTCCCAGCTCTGCAGATTTTGCTGTGAAGAGATAGAATCATTAGATCATTTGTTTTGGTTCTGTCCATTTGTAGCTTGTTTTTGGACACAGGTCCAGGAATGGCTAAAGGATTGCAATATTTACCTGGAACTAACCTTGCAGATAGCATTACTGGGTGATCTGAAAAGTCATAGTCAATCAATCAATAATATAATAATACTTTTAGCAAAAATGTTTATTTTTAATTCACAATCTGTAGAAGCAATGAGAATAGAAAGGATCAGAACTTTTGTAAAACATCACAGTATGGTTGAAATATATATGGCAAATAGAAATCCTATATGGATGGTGTTAAGAGATAGATGGGAGGTATTGAATAGAGTTGAAGGATGGGACTAATAACAAATAACAACAAATAATAACAAAGATAGCTAATAATGTAAGCATACTGTGTCCATAATAAGTATATAGGTTGTATGTTGGGAGCTTTTGGGAAAGAGCACAGTTAGAAAGATATGGCATTTAGAAGCAAACCGGATGGACATCATGAAAATGATCGGAGAGGTTGAGAGTAGAAGAAGTTCAGGAGCAAAAAAATAAATAAATATATATATATATATATATATATAGATATAGAATTATTGTAAAATTAACTCTGTCCATAAGGTGTAGATAGTAAGTATAGACCGGAAGTAGAGGCCTGGGCGTTGTTGTTCACTAATTTACTCCAAGTAGGGAAAGGATGGTGGGGTTGAAAAGTAATAAAGGGGAATATATATATAAAAAAAAAAAAAAACATGGGGGATTGGAAGTGATGCAGACAATTACATTGATAGAAGATACAATCTATCTGCAATATTAAGCTGATCCATCCCCCCAAAAAAATAAATAAATAAATAAATAAATAAATAAATAAATAAATAAATAAATAAACAATAGTCAAACAAAATAATTGTTTGTTAAATTATGTTTTAAATCTACAGTTTGGGACGTTCTGTGGAGAAATAACGGAGTTATATACTGTCTGGAGATGGCTATAGCACTGGACAAGGGGAAGCTAAAGGTCTGTTTCCATGCATAATTTTACCAGACAGATGATCCAATGGTTTACAGTGAATGAAGACTTGCTTGTCGTCCAGTCATTGTAGGCACAACATCTCCATTGACGCTTGTCAGATTGGTGTAGGTGGATGATAGGAATCAGGCGCAGGAAACCAGGCGGACGTCAACAGATCTTTACTGAGTCCAAAACACAAGGATACGTCGCCAACCCAACCGGGTGGCGCGAACAATTACGCACGAAAATCACAGTGCGAGAAAACCAGGAAAAGCGCACACAGTGCGAGCTCTCGTAAAATACACACAACGAGAGAACAACCTCGAAAAGGCAGGCTGACAAAAACAATCACGCATAACACCTGACCCAAACAAACAAACTAAATAAGGGGAACAATCAAGACACAAATAAGGGACAGGTGTTATGAACAGACAAAACCAAAAGAACAAGAAACATAGAACGGTGGCAGCTAGTACTCCGGAGACGACGACCGCCGAAGTCCGCCCGAACAAGGAAGAGGAGCAGCCTCGGCCGAAACCGTGACAGTACCCCCCCCTTGACGCGCGGCTCCAGCCGTGCGCCGACCCGGAGCTCGAGGACGACCCGGACGACGCGGAGCAGGGCGCGCAGGATGACCCCGATGGAAATCGGTCAGTAGGGACTGGTCTAACACGTCCCTCCTTGGCACCCAGCACCGCTCCTCCGGACCGTACCCCTCCCACTCCACGAGATATTGAAGACCCCCCATCCGGCGTCTAGAATCCAGGATGGACCTCACGGTGTACGCCGGAGCCCCCTCGATGTCCAACGGGGGCGGAGGAGTCTCCTCAATCTCAAAGTCCTGGAGTGGACCAGCTACCACCGGCCTGAGGAGAGACACATGGAACGAGGGGTTAATATTTTTGTAGTCAACAGGTAGTTCTAACCTATAACTCACCTCGTTCAATCTCCTCAGGACTTTAAACGGCCCCACAAACCGCCGACCCAGCTTCCGGCAGGGCAGGCGGAGGGGCAGGTTTCTGGTTGAGAGCCAGACTCGATCTCCAGGTGCGTACACTGGCCCCTCACTGCGGTGTAGGTCGGCGCTCGTCTTCTGTCGACGTATGGCACGCTGCAGATGGACGTGTGCAGCGTCCCACGTCTCCTCCGAGCGCCTTACCCACTCATCCACAGCGGGGGCCTCGATCTGGCTCTCATGCCATGGTGCCAGCACCGGCTGGTACCCCAACACACACTGAAACGGGGTTAGTTGGGTGGAGGAGTGGCGAAGAGAGTTCTGTGCCATCTCGGCCCAGGGCACATATCTCGCCCACTCCTCCGGCCGGCCCTGACAGTATGACCTCAGAAACCTACCCACATCCTGGTTGACACGTTCAACCTGCCCATTACTCTCCGGGTGGTAACCCGAGGTAAGGCTTACCGACACCCCCAACCGTTCCATAAATGCCCTCCACACTCTCGAGGTGAACTGGGGGCCTCGGTCAGACACTATATCCTCGGGTACCCCGTAATGCCGGAAGACATGGGTGAACAGAGCCTCAGCGGTCTGTAGGGCAGTGGGTAGACCCGGCATGGGAAGGAGACGACAGGCCTTCGAGAACCTATCCACAACGACCAGGATGGTAGTATTCCCCTGTGAGGGGGGAAGGTCGGTAACAAAATCCACCGAGAGGTGGGCCCAGGGTCGTTGCGGAATAGGCAGGGGTTGTAACTTACCCCTGGGCAAATGTCTGGGCGCCTTACACTGGGCACACACCGAACAGGAGGAGACATAAATCCTCACATCCCTAGCTAACGTTGGCCACCAGTACTTCGTGCTAAGGCAGTGCACTGTCCGGCCGATACCCGGATGGCCAGAGGAGGGGGACGTATGAGCCCAACAAATGAGGCGATCGCGTATCTCGAGCGGAACGTACGTCCGACCCACAGGACACTGAGGAGGACTCGGGTCGGTGCGTAACGCCCGCTCGATCTCACCATCAACCTCCCACACTACCGGAGCAACCAGACAAGACTCCGGTAGTATGGGCGTGGACTCAACTGACCTCTCCTCTGCGTCATACCGCCGGGACAGAGCATCTGCCTTCCCGTTCTGGGACCCCGGGATGTATGTGATCTTAAACACAAACCGGGCCAGGAACATAGTCCAACGAGCCTGGCGAGGATTCAGTCTCCTAGCTGCCCGGATGTACTCCAGGTTACGATGGTCAGTTTGAATGAGGAAAGGGTGTTGAGCCCCCTCGAGCCAATGCCGCCACACCTTTAGGGCCTGTACTACGGCTAACAGCTCCCTGTCTCCTACGTCATAATTCCGCTCCGCCGGACTGAGCTTCTTAGAGTAGAACGCACAGGGACGGAGTTTAGGTGGAGTACCAGAACGCTGGGAAAGAACGGCCCCTATCCCGGCCTCTGACGCGTCCACCTCTACTTGGAACGGTAAAGAGGGATCCGGATGCGCCAACACCGGCGCCGAGGTAAACAGGTCCTTCAGTCTCCCAAATGCCCTGTCCGCCTCAGCTGACCACCGCAAGCGCACCGGACCCCCCTTTAACAGAGACGTTATGGGAGCTGCCACCTGTCCAAAACCCCGGATAAACCTCCGGTAGTAATTCGCAAAACCCAAGAACCGTTGCACCTCCTTCACAGTAGTTGGGGTCTGCCAATTACGCACAGCTGACACCCGGTCTACCTCCATCTTCACCCCTGACGCCGATAACTGGTAACCCAGAAAGGAGACCGACTTCTGAAAAAACAGACATTTCTCTGCCTTGACATATAGGTCATGCTCCAACAGCCTCCGCAATACTCGGCGCACCAGGGCTACATGCTCAGCACGGGTAGGACTATACACCAGAATGTCGTCGATGTACACAACCACTCCCTGTCCCTGCATGTCCCGGAAAATCTCATCAACGAAGGATTGGAAGACTGAGGGAGCATTCATCAACCCATATGGCATGACTAGATACTCGTAGTGCCCGGAAGTCGTGCTAAACGCTGTCTTCCATTCATCGCCCTTTCGGATGCGCACCAAGTTATATGCGCTCCTAAGATCCAATTTTGTAAAGAACTGCGCACCGTGCAGTGACTCCGTCATAGTCGCAATCAGAGGAAGTGGATAGCTGTACTTCACTGTGATCTGATTGAGACCGCGGTAATCAATACACGGCCGCAGACCTCCATCCTTCTTCTTCACAAAAAAGAAACTTGAGGAAACGGGTGAAACGGAGGGCCGTATGTATCCCTGTCTAAGAGACTCAGAGATGTATGTCTCCATAGATTTCTTCTCCTCTTGAGACAAGGGATACACATGGCTCCGCGGGAGAGCTGCGCCTGACTGGAGATCTATCGCACAATCCCCCCGTCTATGAGGCGGCAGCTGCGCAGCCCTAGTCTTACTGAACGCCAATGCCAAATCCTCATACTCGGGGGGAATCTGCAGTGCTGGCATTAGATTCGGACTCTCCACCGAGGTCGCCCCTATGGAAACACCCAGACACCGCCCCTCACATTGAGCAGACCACCCTTTAAGAGCTTTCTCTCGCCACCCAATAATAGGGTCATGAGTCATCAACCAGGGAAGACCCAGCACCACCGGATACGCAGGAGAGTCAATCAGATAAAGCTGAATTCTCTCCTCATGACCCTCCTGCGCCATCATCTGAAGTGGTGCTGTGACCTCCCTAATCAACCCAGACCCTAACGGACGGCTATCTAGGGCATGGACGGGGAAAGGCTTATCCACTGGAAGAAGGGGAATCCCTAACTCTAAACAGAACTGGCGATCTATAAAATTCCCAGCTGCGCCTGAATCTACCAGCGCCTTATGCTGGGAACGAGGTGCAACCTGTGGGAAACAAACAGGCAAGGTTAGGTGCACGACAGAAAGCTCTGGGTAAGCAGGGCGCCTACTCACCTGGGGGGACCCCCCAATGCTAGACCTGCCATCTCCTCCCCTGGAGGACCCGCCCCAGCACCTAGCCGCAGTGTGCCCTCCACGACCACAGTTGGTGCAAGGGCCGGGTCCCCGTGGGCTCCTCCTCCTCCTTTCCCTAGCGCCAGCACCCCCGAGCTCCATAGGACTCGGCTCGGAGGAGCTGGAGAGTGGAATGGGCGAACCCCCCCCTCCGGGACGCCCACGGGTGGCGAGCAGGGTATCCAGCCGGATGGCCATGTCGACCAGTTGGTCGAAAGTTAACGACGTGTCCCTGCACGCCAACTCTCGCTGGACGTCCTCTCGGAGGCTGCAGCGGAAATGGTCAATATGGGCCCGCTCATTCCACCCTGCATCAGCCGCTAGGGTCCGGAACTCTAAGGCAAAGTCCTGTGCGCTCCTCATCCCCTGTCGGAGGTAGAACAGACGTTCCCCCGCCGCCTTCCCTTCTGGTGGATGGTCGAATACAGCACGGAAGCGGCGGGAGAACTCCGCATAGTTCGTGGTTGCGGCGTCCATTCTCCTCCACTCGGCGTTGGCCCACTCCAACGCCTTGCCGGTGAGACAGGAGATGAGGGCTGAGACGCTCTCGTGTCCCGAGGGCGCCGGGTGTACGGTGGCGAGGTAGAGCTCCACCTGCAGCAGGAACCCTTGACACCCGGCGGTGGAGCCGTCGTACGCCCTCGGGAGCGAGAGCCGAATCCCACTGGGTTCCGGAGATGTACCCTGAGGGCTGACCGCTGGAGCTGGGTCGGTGGTTGGAGGTGTGGGCACCCCGCTGGTCTCCCATCGGTGTAGGGTGGTCATCACCCTATCCAGGGCGTGACACACCTGGTTCATACGGTCCTCCTGACCACGAAGCCGTTCGTCCAGATCGGCGGTCGGCGCGGTCGCTCCTGCTGATTCCATGAGGATGCGTGATTCTGTCAGATTGGTGTAGGTGGATGATAGGAATCAGGCGCAGGAAACCAGGCGGACGTCAACAGATCTTTACTGAGTCCAAAACACAAGGATACGTCGCCAACCCAACCGGGTGGCGCGAACAATTACGCACGAAAATCACAGTGCGAGAAAACCAGGAAAAGCGCACACAGTGCGAGCTCTCGTAAAATACACACAACGAGAGAACAACCTCGAAAAGGCAGGCTGACAAAAACAATCACGCATAACACCTGACCCAAACAAACAAACTAAATAAGGGGAACAATCAAGACACAAATAAGGGACAGGTGTTATGAACAGACAAAACCAAAAGAACAAGAAACATAGAACGGTGGCAGCTAGTACTCCGGAGACGACGACCGCCGAAGTCCGCCCGAACAAGGAAGAGGAGCAGCCTCGGCCGAAACCGTGACAACGCTGATCTCTCCAGATGTCTCGGATAGCCTAAAGCCTTTAATGGCTCAACACAGCAATGTCTAATCTAAACATGACAATGCACATTAGATTGACTGGAAGTAAGGACTTTTGGAACATGGAAAAATCCCATTGTATGTGTTTGAAAAAATGTATATGAGTTTTCAAGACGTGGAGGTGAGGAGCCCAACAGATGAACATGCTGGTAGGTTGAAAGAGGCGGCTCTAGAACGATGTATGTGTACTTGTACCCCTTCTCAAGGCATGGAGAACAGTAAGGACAATACACTAAACCTACCGCCCACACACTGGGCTACTGTACATGCCTGGTCCTGTTCAGCCATTCATATTGGCACAGAAAACTAGTGAACTAGCAAGCCCACAAGGACAAATAGCAGCACAACAACACAACCTTCCTCCACATAGACAGAGAATCTGTCACACTATGGTCATGCCTTTCTAGTAGTGCAGTCTAGATAAAAAGACACCTAAGGCCAGGGAAATCAGCGTGACCAGATAGCGACGTAGCATGACATTGTGTTTCATGTCTCACTGATGTTGATAGCATTCAGTCCACATGTTTGTTTCAGCGGTTTACAAAAGGACAATGAAGAGAGAAAGAGAAAGGCTTGCTTTCAACTCTGGGAAACAAGAGTTAATGGTCAATAGCCTACCATTGGAATGTTTTAATGAAAAGACTCACAAAAATAGCTATTTAGAAGAAAAATAGCCTCTCAACATCTAACATTATTAAAACAACTTGCCAACAGACTTTTGAATAACCACATTAGCAATGGACATCCCTCAAATAAGGATATGTGTACTAAAATTAACACTCATAAGGGAAGGATAACTTCTCAGTAGATAGAGGTCAGTGGTCAGTAAATAACCCATTGGGGATTCATCGATGGCTCCATGTCCTCCCATCCACTCTAGCCTCCATCCCCAACCCAAGTCCAATCCTGAAGTGGCTTAACAGCATAATTCATCATTTGTTCCAGTGAATACCGAACCCCTGGTTATCCGCCAGAGAGCACCAATCAAGAGCTAACGCCACGGTAACGACTACAACGAAGTAGAGGGATTTTTCATTACCGGCAGAACATCATGTGTGTGTCCCAAATGGCACCCTATTCTATATATAGCGCACTACTTTTGATAAGTTCTGGACAAAAGTAGTTTATAGTTTAACTTTTGAAGAATAGTTTGCCATTAGGGACGAATTCCATTTGCACATGGGCTTATCTATAAGTTAACATATTGAGAGGATGTAGCAATAATAATGATAATGAAGGTTAAGCAGTGGTTTATTAAACCAAGAGGTTTATTCAAATGTAAAAGTGGAGTAGAGTATTTGGCCTGGTCTGAACACTGGAGATGTTTAAAGGAGATGGAGGTAATATTATTTTTAACGACCGATGCTCAGAGAGGTTGGTTTTAATTGAAAATGTACCCTGTTTCTAAAAAGGGACGCGTGCACGGCCTTCTATAGCACTCCAGTGATAAGAGGGTACTCTAAATATATGTGTATGAGTCAGGACAGATGCTGGAATCTGATAAAGAGGGAGTGAAGGATGCCTCAAGTTCTTTGGGATCTAATGGGTTTGTTTTTGTGTTGGGCTATTTTCTTGGAAAGAGAGAGAGAGAGAGAGAGAGAGAGAGAGAGAGAGAGAGAGAGAGAGAGAGAGAGAGAGAGAGAGAGAGAGAGAGAGAGAATGACAGAACTGTGTTGGTAATTAGCCGCCGACTGTTTGACCTCACAAAGATGCTCTTGCTGATCAGCTTTGTATTATTTTTGAGCTGATGAGCTCTCTTTTCTCTTATTCATACAGTTCCTCCCTGCCTTGATCAGTGTGTGTGTGTGTGTGTGTGTGTGTGTGTGTGTATGTGTGTGTGTGTGTGTGTGTGTGTGTGTGTGTGTGTGTGTGTGTGTGTGTGTGTGTGTGTAGCTACACAGATCTGAAAGAAGCTTGTTTTTGGCCTGGAGGAGCTGCTATGTATGTCATCAGTGGCGGGTAGACGTAGATACCGTCTATGTCTTCTTCAGGATTTTGATCTCAATTTCCCTTTGCTATCGGCCTTCTTTTTGATTTGGTTTATCTGCCTTTAACAGAAAAAAAGCATTTGCCTATCCCTATACAGAATAACAAAGATGATATGTATGTGACATAATGAGCGAGAGAGAGAGAGAGAGGGAGAGAGAGAGAGAGAGAGAGAGAGAGGGAGAGAGAGAGAGAGAGAGAGAGAGAGAGAGAGAGAGAGAGAGAGAGAGAGAGAGAGAGAGAGAGAACAGAGAGAGAGACAGAGAGAGAGAGAAACACAGAGAGAGAGAGAGAGATAGAGACAGAGAGACAGAGAGAGACAGAGAGACACAGAGAGAGAGAGAGAGAGAGAGAGAGAGAGAGAGAGAGAGAGAGAGAGAGAGAGAGAGAGAGAGAGAGAGAGAGAGAGAGAGAGATAGAGAGAGAGAGGCAGAGAGAGAGAGAGAGAGAGAGAGAGAGAGAGAGAGAGAGAGAGAGAGAGAGAGAGAGAGAGAGAGAGAGAGAGAGAGAGAAAGAGAGACAGAGAGAGACAGAGAGACAGAGAGAGACAGAGAGAGAGAGAGAGAGAGAGAGAGAGAGAGAGAGAGAGAGAGAGAGAGAGCGATAGAAAGAGACTATAAATGATTACATGTCAGATTATACTCAGAGATGTAAAGGGTGTTTGTTGACGCTGTGACCCCCATACAGCGTTAGTCATGTTGAGACTGAGAAATGTCACAGGTCATACTGAAGTCAGGGTTCCGATATGACCTGGAATGTTTGCCACTGTGAGGCAATTTTAGACTGGGGATGACATCCTCAGTTAGCTACCCTTGCAATGCTGTTAGTTTTATAGAGAAAAATCACGTGTGTTAGAAAAATACAACCAATGTATTCATTCAAAGCATAATGTACAAAACAGCATATTAAAAAACTCTTAATGTAAAATAATGTAACATTTTATCAATAAGCTTTTCATGTAATTAATGAGTATTACTCCACTCATTGGAAAATTACTCTTCCTATTTACGTACACAGACACATGCACAGCCACTGTTAAAAGAGGAGGATTGCAGAGATTTCTAGTGTTACTGCACTTATTTCTCAAATCCCAAAAACTAGTGAACTGCACCATTTTAGAACATGTGTTTTTAGCAGCGGCATGGTTTATGCAGGTTAGCGCTCGCCAATGGCACCATAGGGGAGACCGGGGCTAAATGTAACACGGGTCAGGTGAAACAGCTAGGCCTACGTTATATTCACAGTACATCATCCTTGTCTGAGTACCAGAGTAACGTTTTTTTGGGCCTCAATATGTTGGTAACTAGCAAAAAGATAATGTTTAGAGTTTGTGATCTAGCTAAGGGTTAGCCCAATGGGGTAAATGCAGATGAGCAACCCTCAGCCTATTTATTTATAGCCACTATGTTGCATCAGTTGGGCTAAGATAATGCTTATTGCTAAATATCACACCTGCCTGATAATATGGACCAATATTTATTGGGCTATTTTCTGGAGGGGTAATTATATTATAGATGTCAGCATGTCCTTTTAGTCACCAGAATTGACCTTCTCAGAGTCATTCCCCCCCCCCCCCCAGAAAATTGTTGGTCCCTCCACGACCTGTAGTATGCCGTCATATGTGCTTTTGTCAGTGTACAGTGCCTTTGGAAAGTTTTCAGACCCCTTGACTTTTTCCACATTTTGTTACGCTGCAGGCTTATTCTAAAATTGATTATTTATTTATTTTTCTTCATCAATCTACACACAATACTCCATAATGACAAAGTAAAAACATGTGTTTAGAAATGTTTGCTAATTTATTAAAACTAACAAACTGAAATATTACATTTACATGAGTATTCAGACCATTTACTCAGTACTTTGTTGAAGCACTGTCACGGAATCAGCCGAGGCTGCTCCTCCTCCTTGCTCGGGCAGGCTTCGGCGTTCGTCGTCCCCGGAGTACTAGCTGCCACCGATCTATGTTTCTGTGTTTGACTTGTTTTGTCTTGATTGTGTACACCTGTTTCCTATTATGTTGTATTGTATTCCCTATTTAACCCTCTGTCGTTCATTGTGTGTTGTGTGTGATTGTTCTCGTCATTTTCGGCAGTTGCTAGTGTGCGGGTATTCCCTCCCTGTTTGGAGGTTGTTTTGTATTCTGGTTACTTTGTTAGTAAAGAATTGTTTCCAGTAGCTCGGTGTCCTGCGTTTGACTTCGCCTACCGCATTCACGTCGCATTCTGACAAGCACCTTTGGCAGCGATTACAGCCTCGAGTCTTCTTGGGAATGACACTACAAGCTTGGCACACCTGTATTTGGGGAGTTTCTCCCATTCTTCTCTGCACATCCTCTCAAGCTCTGTCAGGTTGGATGGGGAGCGTTGCTGCACAGCTATTTTCAGGTTTCTCAAGAGATGTTTGATCCGGTTCAAGTCCGGGCTCTGGCTGGGCCACTCAAAGACATTCAGAGACCTGTCCCGAAGCCACTCCTGCATGGTCTTGGCTGTCGGAAGGTGGAACTTCGCCCCAGTCTGAGGTCCTGAGCGCTCTGGAGCAGGTTTTCATTAAGGATCTCTCTTTACTTTGCTCTGTTCATCTTTGCCTCGATCCTGACTAGTCTCCCAGTCCCTGCCGCTGAAAAACATCCCCACAGCATGATGCTGCCACCACCATGCTTCACCGTAGGGGTGTGCCAGGTTTCCTCCAGACGTGACGCTTGGCATTCAGGCCAAAGAGTTTAATCTTGGTTTCATCAGACCATAGAATCTTGTTTCTCATGGTCTGAGAGTCCTTTAGGTGCCTGTTGGCAAACTCCAAGCGGGCTGTCATGTGCCTTTTACTGAGGAGTGGCTTCCGTCTGGCCACTCTACCATAAAGGCCTGATTGGTGGAGTGCTGCAGAGGAACTCTGGAGCTCTGTCAGAGTGACCATTGGGTTCTTGGTCACCTCCCTGACCAAGGCCCTTCTCCCCCGATTCCTCAGTTTGGCTGGGCGGCCAGCTCTAGGAAGAGTCTTGGTGGTTCCAAGCTTCTTGCTTTTAAGTATGAAGGAGGCCACTGTGTTCTTGGGGACCTTCAATGCTGCAGACATTTTTTGGTACCCTTCATCAGATCTGTGCCTCAACACAATTCTGTCTCGGAGCACTACGGACAATTCCTTCGACATCATGGCTTGATTTTTGCTCTGACATGCACTGTCAACTGTGGCACCTTATATAGACAGGTGTGTGCCTTTCCAAATCATGTCCAATCAATTGAATTTACCACAGGTGGACTACAATCAAGTTGTAGAAACATCTCAAGAATGATCAATGGAAATAGGATGCACCTGTGCTCAATTTCGAGTCTCATAGCAAACGGTCTGAATACTTATGTAAATAAGGTATTTCCGTTTTATAGTTTTTATAGATTTGCAAACATTTCTAAAAACCTGTTTTTGTGTAGATTGCTGAGATATTTATTTATTTAATCCATTTTTGAATAAGGCTGTAACGTAACAAAATGTGGAAAAAGTCAAGGAGTCTGAATACTTTCCGAATGCACTGCATATATTGTTTAGGCTAGTATATTATATCACTCCCGCTCCCCCGGGCGCACCCCTGAACTAGGGACCCCCACCTGCCAAATCCCAATTTAACCACTTTACACACTTATGCTCGATCCAATCTTTAATCTGCTCAGGGAGTAAAACATGCTTGTCTTTCCAAGAAGCCCTCAGACACAGAGAGAGAGAGGGAGACAGAGAGAGACAGACAGAGACAGACAGACAGACGCAGACAGAGAGAGAGACACAGAGAGACAGAGACAGAGCGAGAGCGAGAGTTCCTAGCTCAGTTTCTCAAACATGAGACTAGTGATCAAAGCCTCAAGGTGTTTTGGAAGTTAAGTGAACTGATACCTCTTTGTTCAAGAAGTCACAGTGACGACCTGAAACACATCAAAGACCTGAATCCCGTTCCCTCAACTGTACTTTTTTAAAGGAGAGAGCTGCAGTACTACAGTAGACACAGAACTTCTGTGGGACACAAAATATCACTTTAGCTACAGCGAGATGGAGAGAGACACTGATGCATGGGGCGGGGTGGCAGAGGAGAAGGCCTTTGTTTGAAAAAAAATATCTGTTTGCTTTCGATCCAGAGGCACTGTTCCATTCATGACTGACATCCACTAAGAATTCCCCAATCAACACTATCCAGTCTCTGTCCTGCTCCCTAGCTCTCAAACGTCCCTCTAGCAAAACCCTCTCACACCCTCCCACAAGAGTACACAGGTACCACTTTACTTTACCAGGTCCTGTGAATAGGAGAGAAATCATTCTCAGAGTGTTTAGGTAAAAGGTTCTCCACATCTTGTCCGGCTCTCTCTACGAGTCCTTCATGAATAACCATGCTCTGTCCCATAGCCTTAGCCAGGCATTAAGAGCTTTAGTCTCAAAAAGTGATACAACAGCCACAGATCCCTGCGATAAGCCTTAAAAGGCCAAGCTGGACTTATCGATTTGTGAGTTGAACACGCTATCAGATCCTAAGGGGAGTAGAGGAGCAGAGCTCCCCAATGTCATCTGCAGCACAAGATGCTGCCTGGTCGGGGCCGAAATGGAAAAATACATTATTTCCTAAAGGGAGATTGCTGTAAATCTAAAGCGTTATCTCTCTCTTAAATGTTAACATTATCATATTAGAGCTTTATTTATGGCACAATAATGTACCAAAGGTTTTACAGAAATGTAAAATTTCTGTAAAGGCTAGAGGAGACAATACTGGTGATACTGTAAGAATTTGAAACGATCCCCTTTTATCCGACCATTAAAATTTGTATTTTTCTGTCAGCGTCTCAAGGCCTAAGTGTCTCCTACACATGAAATATGCACTACACTTAATTAACTAGCAGAATTAACGGCAACAAAATGTCTTGCCTGAATCTTAATGGGTGCAGAACCGTCGCCGCTGCCATGTTGACCCATAAAGAGCAGAGATTTACTAGCCAGGCCTGGTCCTGGGTGGCTCAATTGGTAAGAGCGTAGCGCAAGCAATGCCAGGGTTGAGGGTTCGAGTCCTGCTGGGATCACTTATACTCAAATGTATTAACTCACTGTACAGTAAGTATTTTTGGATAAAAGCATCTGCTAAATGGCATACTGTATGTCATCATATTAAAACTCTGTAGAGAGCAATGGAGGCCTATGTGTCCAAGAGTGCTGTATGATGAAACATGGGGAAATAGGCCTATAGCTTCAGACATAGCTTCAGCCAACCCTTGCATAGTTCCACCAATCCACTAAAGAGCATTCTCCTGTTGGGAAGCCATGAACAGGAAGGAAATGGAAGAAGTATGGTAGGAGGCCCAAGACCCCTGCCAGAGACCAGGAAGTATCTAATGGAGGACCAAAGGTAGTCTGAATGGCACCCCATAATGGCACCCTATTTCCAATATAGTGCACTACTTTTGACCACGGCCCATAGGATTCTGGTCAAAAGTAGTGCACTAAAAATGGAATAGGGTTCCATTTGGGACGCAAACACTGTATCACTGGGAGTTGACCCCACTTAACTGTGACATCAGCTCAAAGCCAGGAGAGCATGCATGTGGTGAAGACATGGTTTGGGGTCAAATCAGTTTTAGAAGTGAATTGAAATGTAGTTAATGAATTGGAAATCTCCCATTGCTTCAAACGGAAAGAGAATAACCGCTGGTATTGCTTAACTAGGCCCCGGAGAAAACAGCTGTTGTGGTGACAGCTACTGTGAGCAAATGACAAAGAGTAGGCATACTATTCCCTATGTAGTGCACTACTTTTGACCAAGGCCCATACGGCTTTAGTCAAAAGTACTGCACTATGTAGAAAATAGGGTGCCATTTGGGATGCAAACAAAGAGCCAGAGATCCAATAGATCTTCCTGAGGTCTGCAGAGAGACCAAGCCTTGCTATGAAACAATCAAACCCTCCAGGCCTCAGCCAATTATATTTGTAATAATATTATTGCTCACATTGCCGATCAATACAAACCAAACATTATAAATAGCACATTTGTTTCAATAGAGTAGCAATGTCTCTTTACATTATTAAAGTTATCTATCACACATCTCAGTTTAAGTAGAGCGCAGAGAGGGCGCACAGGGAGCAGTCTAGTGTGTGTGTGTGTGTTTGTGTGTGTGTGTGTGTGTGTGTGTGTGTGTGTGTGTGTGTGTGTGTGTGTGTGTGTGTGTGTAAGTGTGAGTGTGAGTGTATGTGTGTGATCTAACAGTGGTCAGTGGTGACACTGACTGAGCTGTAATCAGTTCTCTCTCTCCTACACACACATATAACAGTGAAGACAGTCAGTCCATCTGGTTGGTTGGACAAATGTTAATGGTTTCCTAATTGACTGGAAGAGCTCCTATCGTAGGTGTGACAGATGTGGGGCGTGGCAGCTGATGTTGTGTACACAGTGTTATTCCACCTGCTGCATCATTCTCATGCAGGAGGGGTGCTGTGGTGTCCTGAATAATTAGAGACTCGTCGGTTACGCTTGGTGCAGATCCGTACCATTGCACCATCGGCCAAGATGCAGTACCATCAACAAGCATACACACATGCAAGGAGGGACTCATACAAGCGCGTACATGGATGGAGGAACGCGCACACACACACAAACACACAAGCAGTGAAATGCAAACACACACACACACATATAAACATGTACATACACATACACAAACACACAGAGGAGAGGAGAGGAGAGGAGAGGAGAGGAGAGGAGAGGAGAGGAGAGGAGAGGAGAGGAGAGGAGAGGAGAGGAGAGGAGAGGAGAGGAGAGGAGAGGAGAGGAGAGGAGAGGAGAGGAGAGGAGAGGAGAGGAGAGAGAGAGGAGAGGATAGAGAGAAAAGGACAGGGGAGAGGGGAGAGGGAAGAGGGGAGAGGGGAGAGGGGAGAGGAGAGAGGGGAGAGGAGAGAGGCGCAAGCAAAACAGAAATGCTCAAGATTAGCCACTCAGTTACACAACCTGGAAAACAGCTGTGTGGTGAATAAACAGAGCTGGTATAGGTCAGTGTGATGTGACCACTGAAGTAGAATAGACCAGAAAAGAACAGGATAGAATAGAATAGAATTGGATAGGATAGAATAAGAAAAGGTCGTGAGGAGAGAGAGGCGATGAGAGGAGAGGGGAGAAGAGAAAGGCGAGGGAAGAGGAGAGGAGAGAGAGAGAGGGAGAGGGAGAGGGAGAGAGAGAGAGGGATAGGGAGAGGGAGAGGGAGAGAGAGAGAGAGAGAGAGAGAGAGAGAGAGAGAGAGAGAGAGAGAGAGAGAGAGAGAGAGAGAGAGAGAGAGAGAGAGAGAGAGAGAGAGAGATTACCACACGTACACACACATAAACACAAACGTGGTAGAACGCACACATACACACATATAAACATGTACATACATACACACACACACACACTCCTTTTTCTCTTGGAGAGACTGACTTGTATAATGATTGCCTTGATGGCATTTTATCTCTTCCTTCATATGTTTTTACTGTTATCTCAGGGCTACTTATTCCGCCCCACACAGACCCGTCTCACTGTATTCACAGCACCAAACACCTGGAGAAGCCCACAGTAAAAACCTGGTGATGTCCACAGTAAACACCTGTAGAAGCCCACAGTAAACACCTGGTGAAGCCCGCAGTAAACACCTGGTGAGGCCCACAGTAAACAACTGGTGAGACCCACAGTAAACACCTGGTAATGCTGACAGTAAACACCTGGTAAGGCACACAGTAAACACCTGTAGAAGCCCACAGTAAACACCTGGTGCAGCCCACAGTAAACACCTGGTGAGGCCCACAGTAAACAACTGGTGAGACCCACAGTAAACACCTGGTGAAGCCCACAGTAAACACCTGGTAAGGCACCCAGTAAACACCTGTAGAAGCCCACAGTAAACACCTGGTGAGGCACGCAGTAAACACCTGGTGAGGAGAGAGGGGAGAGGAGAGGAGACAGGGGAGATGAGAGGAGAGGAGAGGAGAGGAGACAGGGGAGATGAGAGGAGAGGAGAGGAGAGGAGAGGAGAGGAGAGGAGAGGAGAGGAGAGGAGAGGAGAGGAGAGGAGAGGAGAGGAGAGGAGAGGAGAGGAGAGGAGAGGAGGAGAGGAGAGGAGAGGAGAGGAGAGGAGAGGAGAGGAGAGGAGAGGAGAGATTGAGAGATTGAGAGATTGAGAGATTGAGAGATTGAGAGATTGAGAGATTGAGAGATTGAGAAAGGGATAGGGGAGAGGGGAGAGGGGAGAGGGGAGAGGCGCAAACAAAACAGTAATGCTCAAGATTAGCCACTCAGTTACACAACCTGGAAAAACTGCTTTCTTGGAGAGACTGACTTGTATAATGATTAACTTGATGGCATTTTATCTCTTCCTTTCTATGTTTTTACTGTTATCTCAGGGCTACTTATTCCGCCCCCACACAGACCCGTCTCACTGTATTCACAGCACCAAACACCTGGAGAAGCCCACAGTAAACACCTGGTGATGCCCACAGTAAACACCTGGTGAGGCCCACAGTAAACAACTGGTGAGACCCACAGTAAACACCTGGTGATGCCCACAGTAAACACCTGGTGAGGCCCACAGTAAACACCTGGTAAGGCACCCAGTAAACACCTGTAGAAGCCCACAGTAAACACCTGGTGAGGCCCGCAGTAAACACCTGGTGAGGCCCACAGTAAACACCTGGTGAGGACCACAGTAAACACCTGGTGAGGAGAGAGGGGAGAGGAGAGGAGACAGGGGAGAGGAGAGGAGACAGGGGAGAGGAGAGGAGAGGAGAGGAGAGGAGAGGAGAGGAGAGGAGAGGAGAGGAGAGGAGAGGAGAGGAGAGGAGAGGAGAGGAGAGGAGAGGAGAGGAGAGGAGAGGAGAGGAGAGGAGAGGAGAGGAGAGGAGAGGAGAGGAGAGATTGAGAGATTGAGAGATTGAGATATTGAGAGATTGAGAGATTGAGAGAAAGGGAGAGGGGAGAGGGGAGAGGGGAGAGGGGAGAGGGGAGAGGGGAGAGGCGCAAACAAAACAGTAATGCTCAAGATTAGCCACTCAGTTACACAACCTGGAAAAACAGCTTTCTTGGAGAGACTGACTTGTATAATGATTGCCTTGATGGCATTTTATCTCTTCCTTCATATGTTTTTACTGTTATCTCAGGGCTACTTATTCCGCCCCCACACAGACCCGTCTCACTGTATTCACAGCACCAAACACCTGGAGAACTGGTGAGGCCCACAGTAAACAACTGGTGAGTCACACAGTAAACACCTGGTGAAGCCCACAGTAAACACCTGGTGAGGCCTACCGTAAACACCTGGTGATGCCCACAGTAAACACCTGGTGAGGCCCACAGTAAACACCTGGTAAGGCACCCAGTAAACACCTGTAGAAGCCCACAGTAAACACCTGGTGAGGCACGCAGTAAACACCTGTAGAAGCCCACAGTAAACACCTGGTGAGGCCCGCAGTAAACACCTGGTGAGGCCCACAGTAAACACCTGGTAAGGACCACAGTAAACACCTGGTGAGGAGAGAGGGGAGAGGAGAGGAGAGGAGAGGAGAGGAGAGGAGAGGAGAGGAGAGGAGAGGAGAGGAGAGGAGAGGAGAGGAGAGGAGAGGAGAGGAGAGGAGAGGAGAGGAGAGGAGAGGAGAGGAGAGGAGAGGAGAGGAGAGGAGAGGAGAGGAGAGGAGAGGAGAGGAGAGGAGAGGAGAGGAGAGGAGAGGAGAGGAGAGGAGAGGAGAGGAGAGGAGAGGAGAGGAGAGGAGAGGAGAGGAGAGGAGAGGAGAGGAGAGGAGAGGAGAGAGGCGCAAGCAAAACATAAATGCTCAAGATTAACCACTCAGTTACACAACCTGGAAAAACAGCTGTGTGGTGAATAAACAGAGCTGGTATAGTTCAGTGTGATGTGACCACTGCAGTAGAATAGAATAGGATAGAAAAAGATAGAATATAATAGAATTGGATAGGATAGGATATAGTAGAATATGATAGGATAGAATAGGATAGGATAAGATAGAATAGAATAGAATATATGATAGAATATAACAGGATAGAATAGGATAGGATATAATAGAATACGATCGAATATAATAGGATAGAATAGAATAGGATAGGATAGGATAGGATAGGAGAGAATAGAATAGAATATGATATAATAGAATATGATAGAATTGAATAGGATAGGATAGAATAGAATAGAATAGGATAGGATAGGATAGGATAGGATAGAATAGAATAGAATAGATTAGAATAGGATAGGATAGAATAGAATAGGATAGAATTGAATAGAATAGGATAGGATAAAATAGAATAGGATAGGATAGAATATAATAGAATATCATAGGATAGAATAGAATAGGATAGAATAGAATAGGATAGAATAGGATAGGATAGAATATAATATAATATAATATAATATCATAGGATAGAATAGAATAGGATAGAATAGGATAGAATCGGATAGGATAGGATAGAATAGAATAGAATATGATAGAATAGGATAGGATAGGATAGGATAGAATATAATAGAATAGGATAGAAAAAGAAAAGAGAGCGGGATTAAAATGTTAAGTCATTTAGCAGACACTCTTATCCAGAGCGACTTACAGTTAGTTAGTGCATACATTATTTTTACATACTGGCCCCCCGTGGGAATTGAACCAACAACCCTGGCATTTCAAACGCCATGCTCTACCAACTGAGCTACATCCCTGCCGGCCATTCCCTCCCCTACCCTGGGCCAATTGTGCGCCGCCCCATGGGTCTCCTGGTCGTGGCAGGCTACGACAGAGCCTGGATTAGAACCAGGAACTCTAGTGGCACAGCTAGCACTGCGATGCAGTGCCTTAGACCACTGCGCCACTCGGGAGACAGGATGGGGGTATTACCACACGTACACACACAAAAACACACACGCGGTTGAATGCACACACATACACACATGTACAGTACATACACACACACAAAAACACACACACACACACACTCCTTTTTCTCTTGGAGAGACTGACTTGTATAATGATTGCCTTGATGGCATTTTATCTCTTCCTTCATATGTTTTTACTGTTTTTACTGTTTTTACTGTTTTTACTCTCAGGGCTACTTATTCTGCCCCCACACAGACCCGTCTCACTGTATTCACAGCACCAAACACCTGGAGAAGCCCACAGTAAACACCTGGTGATGCCCACAGTAAACACCTGGTGAAGCCCACAGTAAACACCTGGTGAGGCACGCAGTAAACACCTGGTGAGACCCACAGTAAACACCTATAGAAGCCCATAGTAAACACCTGGTGAAGCATACAGTAAACACCTGGTGAGACCCACAGTAAACACCTGTAGAAGCCCACAATAAACACCTGGTGAGGCCCGCAGTAAACACCAGTGAGGCCTCGCAGTAAACCTCAAAATTCAACCGAGTTCCAGCATGAGTAACGTTAGGGAGAGATAAGCCCAACTATACCAAAATAAATAATAAATTACTTCTGATTTTTCTCCACTTCACATAGTTATGATCATTCTAATCGACGTGTGAAACAAAATACTATATTCTAATATTTCGAATAACACCTGTGATTGCTTTATTTCTCTCTCCCATGTCAATATGCCTTGCCTATTGCTGTTCCAGAAAGTTCATATTATACAATTTCACTGTAGAGCCCCAAGTCCCTCTCAAACTGCCTCAAATAGCTCATTTGTTCCACCCCCCATACACGCGGAGACCGGCTCAATCGGTGCCTCCAGTGATGCTATCTCTTTCATTGTTACCCAACGCTTAGGTTTACCTCCACTGTACTCATATCCTTCCATATCCTTGTCTGTACATAATGCCCTGAATCTATTCTACAACGCCCGGAAACCTGCCCCTTTTATTCTCTGTACCCAACGCACTAGAAAACCAGTTCTTAAAGCCTTTAGCCGTATCCTTATTCTAGTCCTCCTCTGTTCCTCTGGTGATGTAGAGGTTAACCCAGGCCCTGCAGCCCCCAGTATCACTCCTACTCCCCAGGAGCTATCATTTGTTGACTTCTGTAACCGTAAAAGCATTGGTTCTTTGCATGTTAACATCAGAAGCCTCCTCCCTAAGTTTGAGTTATTCACTGCGTTAGCACACTCCGCCAACCCTGATGTTCTAGCAGTGTCTGAATCCTGGCTTAGGAAGGCCACCAAAAATTCAGAAATGTCCATCCCCAACTACAACATTTTCCGTCTAGATAGAACTGCCAAAGGGGGTGGAGTTGCAATCTACTGTAGAGATAGCCTGCAGAGCTCTATCATACTATCCAGGTCTGTGCCCAAACAGTTTGAGCTCCTACTTCTAAAAATCCACCTTTCCAGAAATAAGTATTTCACTGTTGGCGCTTGCTACAGACCCCCCTCAGCCCCCAGCTGTGCCCTGGACACCATATGTGAATTGATTGCCCCCCATCTATGCTCAGAGTTCATACTGCTTGGTGACCTAAACTGGGATATGCTTAACACCCTGGCCATCCTACAATCCAAACTAGATGCCCTCAATCTCACACAAATTATCAAGGAACCTACCAGGTACAACCCTAAATCCGTAAACATGGGCACCCTTATAGATATCATCCTGACTAACTTAACCTCTAAATACACCTCTGTTGTCTTCAACCAGGATCTCAGCGATCACTGCCTTATTGCCTGTGTCCGTAATGGGTCCGCGGTCAAACGACCACCCCTCATCACTGTCAAACGCTCCCTAAAACACTTTAGCAGGCCTTCCTAATTCAAATCAAATCAAATCAAATTTTATTGGTCACATGCGCCGAATACAACAGGTGCAGACATTACAGTGAAATGCTTACTTACAAAATGGTGTTGTCTGGCCCAGGTATCCTGGATGGATATCGATCTCATTCCGTCAGTAGAGGATGCCTGGTTGTTCTTTAAAAGTGCTTTCCTCTCAATCTTAAATAAGCATGCCCCATTCAAAAAATTCAGAACTAAGAACAGATATAGCCCCTGGTTCTCCTCAGACTTGACTGCCCTTGACCAGCACAAAAACATCCTGTGGCGTACTGCATTAGCATCGAACAGCCCCCGCGATATGCAACTTTTCAGGGAAGTTAGGAACCAATATACACAAGCAGTTAGGAAAGCAAAGGCTAGCTTTTTCAAACAGAAATTTGCATACTGTAGCACTAACTCCAAAAAGTTTTGGGACATTGTAAAGTCCATGGAGAATAAGAGCACCTCCTCCCAGCTGCCCACTGCACTGAGGCTAGGAAACACTATCACCACCGATAAATCTACAATAATCGAGAATTTCAACAAGCATTTTGCTACGGCTGGCCATGCTTTCCACCTGGCTACCACTACCCCGGTCACCAGCTCTGCACCCTCCGCTGCAACTTGCCCATGCACCCCCCGCTTCTCCTTCACACAAATTCAGACAGCTGATTTTCTGAAAGAGCTGCAAAATCTGGACCCCTACAAATCATCTGGGCTAGACAATCTGGACCCTTTCTTTCTAAAATTACTAGCCTGTTCAACCTCTCTTTCGTAACGTCTGAGATCCCCAGAGATTGGAAAGCTGCCGCGGTCATCCCCCTCTTCAAAGGGGGTGACACTCTAGATCCAAACTGTTACAGACCTATATCCATCCTGCCCTGCCTTTCCAAAGTTTTTGAAAGCCAAGTTAACAAACAGATCACCGACCATTTCGAATCACACCGTACCTTCTCCGCTATGCAAGCCGGTTTCCGAGCTGGTCATGGGTGCACCTCAGCCACGCTCAAGGTCCTAAACGATATTATAACCGTCTTCATCGACCTGGCCAAGGCTTTTGACTCTGTGAACAACCGCATTCTTATTGGCAGACTAAATAGCCTTGGTTTCTCAAATGACTGCCTCGCCTGGTTCACCAACTACTTCTCAGATAGAGTTCAATGTTTCAAATCGGAGGGCCTGTTGTCTGGACCTATGGCAGTCTCTATGGGGGTGCCACTGGGTTCAAATCTTGGGCCGACTCTTTTCTCTGTGTATATCAATGATGTCGCTCTTGCTGCTGGTGATTCTCAGATCCACCTCTACGCAGACAACACCATTTTGTTTACATCTGGCCCTTCATTGGACACTGTGTTAACAAACCTCCAAATGAGCTTCAATGCCATACAACACTCCTTCCATAGCCTCCAACTGCTCTTAAACACTAGTAAGACTAAATGCGTGCTCTTCAATCGAACGCTGCTGGCACCCGCCCACCCGACAAGAATCACTACTCTCGACGGGTCTGACCTAGAGTATGTGGACAACTACAAATACCTAGGTGTCTGGTTAGACTGTAAACTCTCCTTCCAGACTCACATTAAGCATCTCCAATCCAAAGTTAAATCTAGAATCAGCTTCCTATTTCGCAAACAAAGCCTCCTTCACTCATGCTGCCAAACATGCCCTCGTAAAACTGACTATCCTACCGATCCTTGACTTTGGCGATGTCATTTACAAAATAGCTTCCAACACTCTACTCAGCAAATTGGATGTAGTCTATCACAGTGCCATCCGTTTTGTCACCAAAGCCCCATATACTACCCACCATTGTGACCTGTACGCTCTTGTTGGCTGGTCCTTACTACATATTCGGCGCCAAACCCACTGGCTCTAGGCCATCTATAAATCACTGCTAGACAAATCCCTGCCTTATCTTAGCTCATTGGTCACCATAGTAACACCCACCCGTAGTATGCACTCCAGCAGGTATATCTCACTGGTCATCCCCAAAGCCAACACCTCCTTTGGCCGCCATTCCTTCCAGTTCTCTGCTGCCAATGACTGGAACGAACTGCAAAGATCTCTGAAGCTGGAGACTCTTATCTCCCTCACTAACTTTAAGCATCAGTTGTCAGAGCACCTTACCGATCATTGCACCTGTACACAGCCCATCTGAAATTAGCCCACCCAACTACCTCATCCCCATATTGTTATTTATTTTGCTCATTTGCACCCCAGTATCTCTATTTGCACATCATCTCTTGCACATCTATCATTCCAGTGTTAATACTAAGTGTAATTATTTTGCACTATGGCCTATTTATTGCCTTACCTCCATAACTTGCTACATTTGCACACACTGTATATATATTTTCTGTTGTATTTTTGACTTTATGTTTATTTTACCCCATATGTAAATCTGTGTTGTTGTTTTTTATCGCACTGCTTTGCTTTATCTTGGCCAGGTCGCAGTTGTAAATGAGAACTTGTTCTCAACTGGCATACCTGGTGAAATAAAAATAAATAAGGTAGATCAAACACTAATGGCACCATATTCCCTATGTAGTGCAGAACTGTTGACCAGAGACATATAGGCCCCAGTCAAAAGTAGTGCACTACGTAGGAAAAAGGTTGCCATTTGGGACTAACACCAAATCTTCATACACCTTGGCTCCTGAGTCCTGACATAAGGACCTGCCCGGAGGTCTTGTATCTACATGGAACAGTACTATATATCCTTTTGTGATCTGACAGAACCTGATGTAATAAACCTATAAGGACAACAACATCCCAGCTGTGCGGCCTGAGGGAGAAGGGGAAGGCAGGGGGTACACAATACTGTAGCAACACAGGGATGACCAAACACTATTCTCCCACCATGAGATGAGATAATGATTTCTGGTCCAGGTTATCCCCTAGAATGGGTATATGATGCATAGTTAATCTTACACAGCCATCCAGGAGCCTGGTGGCAGTGGCAGAGGAGTAGCCATAAAAACACATGCACGCACACACTCACGTACGCAAATTCATGTACACACACACACACACACACACACACACACTGACTGTCTGCTACAAATGGAGATCAATGATGGAGAACAGAACACATTGTACATCATGTTGGCAGACAGGTCTGCTCTGTTGGCTGTGAAAATGGTTCTGTGTCTTAAAGCTTTTGTAAGGGGCTAATCATTCAATAGAATAATTTAATGCTGGAGGCAGGTAAGATAATAGAGCAAAATTGAAGGTAAGGGTCATAAAGGTCAACCAACACATGATGCATTGCCGCTCATAGCCCATTATAAATGCTGTTACTTACAAACACTATAGTTACAGAACAGCCCATTGACCACCTCTACTGTACATCAGTCACTTTACCTGACCAAACAGCAAATATGTGTTATAACCTGCATCTACAGCCCTGTTGTATTTTCTCTTTATATTATACATATGTAGTATCTTAATTTGATCACTCTGTTCGCAGAGAATTTTCCTGCGCCTGGTGTTTTACATAAATACATTGAAAACGTGCAGTTTTCTTTCTCTCGCTCAAACGCTAAAGCAGCAGACAGGCTACACATATAGCCTAATGTAGGCTATCAAAACGAATTTCCCGTTAGAAATTATAACACAACCATTTCACTTTGAAGCAGAGCAAAGATTGCCTGCTTTTTACATCACTTTGTGTAAATTAAAGTCTATCGGATAGCGGCACCTCTTCATGCATTTTAATCAATTGTTCTTATCCTTTAACACTAACTCATTATGCCAGGATTACACATGCTAGTGGAAAAGGCCAAGATGACCAGAGTTTTGTGTGTGTGTGTGTGTGTGTGTGTGTGTGTGTGTGTGTGTGTGTGTGTGTGTGTGTGTGTGTGTGTGTGTGTGTGTGTGTGCGTGCGTGCGCATGTGCACGTGCGCATGCGTGTGTGGGAGCAATGACTGATGGGTCTAAAATTGGACCTAGCTGCTGTGCAACAGTATGTTTGTCTATCTTAAAAATGTACTTTCTGGGTTTAAAACCACTATCCCCACATTAGTGGACAAGACAAAAGCCACTGGGACAACGGGAGTGACGAGAGATGTGAGGAGGTGCCATTGTAGTATGCAGGAGAGCTGTTAAACTGTGAATGTCAGACAGAGCCACGCAGCTGCCAGATTCTGGACACACTGACCTTAAAGCAGGGGCAGCTAGCCCCAGCTGGGCAAGACACCCCCCTGGGAGAAGCATTACTCGGACATGAGTAGACATAATGGAGGTGTGCAGCTGAGCAACACAGACTGGTGAAGCGTTACGTGTCGTGCCCCGATGAGTATGCATCTTGTGCTACTGTAGGGTCCTATAAAATCAGTTTTATTTTTTGCCTGATTCCGTTTAGTTTTTTCCCAAATTCCGTTTTCTCAGTTTTGTTTTTCCAGGTTTCCGTTTCCCCCCGTCCGTTTTTTCAGATTTTCGCTCTCAAAATCACACTTTTGTAATAGAAAAACAACAAGATTTGATGGTCTAAGTACACGACAATATTTCAACCACTTCAGGAGACCATTTCTTAAATTACATTTTGATTTTTAGGTCTTACTGCGCACCTGGAAGAGACCATTGTTTGGTTAAGCGGTGTTGCTGTAGCACTCTTGTGACTGCAGAGTTTCCAAACAAATGGCCACTGGATTGATGCACATAATCATGATATCATTCTGCCAGGTAGGCTACTTTGTAGTTAACATTTAATTGAGAAGGTTTTTGGGAAAGCCTTATCATTAGCATAATTGCTAACGGCTAAACAAAGTGTAGACTTATGCGCACACCGCACACATAAACACAGGCAGGGGCACTCCTGTGCTGTTTCAGAAAGTTGCATGAAAATAAGAATCACTGATGCATTTTGTTCATGTCTTATGATTCACTTGGGCAAAATAATGCATTTTATAATACATTGAATAGATTTTTGAATATTCTTGAATTCCATTCTCCGCATCACGGATTTCGTAGGGCCCTAATAGTGAATCTGTTTGACAGACATTAATTGAGTTAGCTAGCCTAGCACGAAGATTTGATTATGGCTTCGAGAATAGTGTTGAAGGATTTTTCAGTCAAACATGCATAGCCATAGACTCATGGGCTAACTGAACACACAACGTGACCATGAGTGTATGGAACACACTGTTGTTGTGCTGACTGCATGGTACTAACTCTTGTAGTAATACTGCACTGTGATATACCTTGGCACAGAAAAACTGGCTAAATTCTCACCCAGAAGATAAAAAACATTGCAAATAAGGGCAAATATGACTACAAATCAAAGTTTATCGGTCGTGTACACAGATTTGTAGATGTTATCGCAGGTGCAGCAAAGTGCTAGTGTTTCTAGCTCCAACAGTGCAGTCAAATGGCCACCCTTTGCCTTGATGACAACTTTGCACACTCTTGGCATTCTCTCAACCAGCTTCATGAGGAATGCTTTTCCAACAGTCTTGAAGGAGTTCCCACATATGCTGAGCACGTGTTGGCTGCTTTCCTTCACTCTGCTGTCCAACTCATCCCAAACCATCTCAATTCGGTTGAGGTCGGGTGATTGTGGAGGCCAGGTCATCTGATGCAGCACTCCATCACTATCCTTGGTCAAATAGCCCTTACACAGCCTGGAGGTGTGTTTTGGGTCATTGTCCTGTTGAAAACAAATTATAGTCCCACTAAGCGCAAACCAGATGGGATGGTGTATCGCTGCAGAATGCTGTGGTAGCCATGCTGGTTAAGTATGCCTTGAATTCTAAATAAATCACTGACAGTGTCAACAGCAAAGCACCACCACACCATCACACTTCATCCTCCATGCTTCACAGTGGGAACCACACATGTGGAGATCATCCTTTCACCTACACTGCGTCTCACAAAGTCACGATGGTTAGAACCAAAAATCTCAAATTTGGACTCATCAGACCAAAGGACAGATTTCCACCGGTCTAATGTCCATTGCGCGTGTTTCTTGGCCCAGAAAGTATCTTCTTCTTATCGGTGTCCTTTAGTAGTGGTTTCTTCGCAGCAATGAACAGTTGATGTTGAGATGTGTCTGTTACTTGAACTCTGTGAAGCGTTTATTTGGGCTGCAATCTGAGGTGCAGATGACTGCGTCAGTGCGCAAAATAGTATGCAGCATCATCTAGATACAGTGGGGGAAAAAAGTATTTAGTCAGCAACCAATTGTGCAAGTTCTCCCACTTAAAAAGATGAGAGAGGCCTGTAATTTTCATCATAGGTACACGTCAACTATGACAGACAAATTGAGAATTTTTTTCTCCAGAAAATCACATTGTAGGATTTTTTATGAATTTATTTGCAAATTATGGTGGAAAATAAGTATTTGGTCACCTACAAACAAGCAAGATTTCTGGCTCTCACAGACCTGTAACTTCTTCTTTAAGAGGCTCCTCTGTCCTCCACTCGTTACCTGTATTAATGGCACCTGTTTGAACTTGTTATCAGTATAAAATACACCTGTCCACAACCTCAAACAGTCACACTTCAAACTCCACTATGGCCAAGACCAAAGAGCTGTCAAAGGACACCAGAAACAAAATTGTAGACCTGCACCAGGCTGGGAAGACTGAATCTGCAATAGGTAAGCAGCTTGGTTTGAAGAAATCAACTGTGGGAGCAATTATTAGGAAATGGAAGACAAACAAGACCACTGATAATCTCCCTCGATCTGGGGCTCCACGCAAGATCTCACCCCGTGGGGTCAAAATGATCACAAGAACGGTGAGCAAAAATCCCAGAACCACACGGGCGGACCTAGTGAATGACCTGCAGAGAGCTGGGACCAAAGTAACAAAGCCTACCATCAGTAACACACTACGCCGCCAGGGACTCAAATCCTGCAGTGCCAGACGTGTCCCCCTGCTTAAGCCAGTACATGTCCAGGCCCGTCTGAAGTTTGCTAGAGTGCATTTGGATGATCCAGAAGAGGATTGGGAGAATGTCATATGGTCAGATGAAACCAAAATATAACTTTTTGGTAAAAACTCAACTCATCGTGTTTGGAGGACAAAGAATGCTGAGTTGCATCCAAAGAACACCATACCTACTGTGAAGCATGGGGGTGGAAACATCATGCTTTGGGGCTGTTTTTCTGCAAAGGGACCAGGACGACTGATCCGTGTAAAGGAAAGAATGAATGGGGCCATGTATCGTGAGATTTTGAGTGAAAACCTCCTTCCATCAGCAAGGGCATTGAAGATGAAACGTGGCTGGGTCTTTCAGCATAACAATGATCCCAAACACACCGCCCGGGCAACGAAGGAGTGGCTTCGTAAGAAGCATTTCAAGGTCCTGGAGTGGCCTAGCCAGTCTCCAGATCTCAACTCCATAGAAAATCTTTGGAGGGAGTTGAAAGTCTGTGTAGCCCAGCGACAGCCCCAAATATCACTGCTCTAGAGGAGATCTGCATGGAGGAATGGGCCAAAATACCAGCAACAGTGTGTGAAAACCTTGTGAAGACTTACAGAAAACGTTTGACCTGTGTCATTGCCAACAAAGGGTATATAACAAAGTATTGAGAAACTTTTGTTATTGACCAAATACTTATTTTCCACCATAATTTGCAAATAAATTCATAAAAAATCCTACAATGTGATTTTGATTTTTTTTCTCATTTTGTCTGTCATAGTTGACGTGTACCTATGATGAAAATTACAGGCCTCTCTCATCTTTTTAAGTGTGAGAACTTGCACAATTGGTGGCTGACTAAATACTTTTTTTCCCCACTGTATGTGTGCAACAAAAGTTCAACATTCACCTTCTGCTACCATTTCTGTCAACCCGTTTACACATAAAGTTTGACAGATACGTTCGATAAATCCAACATATGCACCACAAAGAATGCACTGCAACTGCCTCTGCAACGCAATGCTGCAAGGCAAACGCAGCATTCCATTGGAAATGAATGTACTTCTGGTGTACCAAAATGCAATGACGCAATCGGTGTTCGAAGCGTAATTAACTTATCCTCTGCAGCATAGGTAACTCTGGGTCTTCCTTTCCTGTGGCGGTACTCATGAGAGAGTTTCATCATAGCGCTTGATGGCTTTTGCGACTGCACAAGTTCTTGAAATTTTCCCGATTGGCTGACCTTCATGTCTTAAAGTAATGATGGACTGTCGTTTGTCTTTGCTTACAGTGCCTTGCAAAAGTATTCACCCTCCTTGGCGTTTTTTTTATATTGTTGCATTACAACCTGTAATTTAAATGGATTTATATTGGGATTTTATGTAATGGACATACACAAAATAGTCCAAATTGGTGAAGTGAAATGAAAAAAAATAACTTGTTTCAAAAAATTCTAATAAATTAATAACGGAAAAGTGGTGCGTGCATATGTATTCACCCCCTTTGCTATGAAGCCCCTAAATAAGATCTGGTGCAACCAATTAACTTCAGAATTCACATAATTAGTTAAATAAAGTCCACCTGTGTGCAATCTAAGTGTCACATGATCTGTCACATGATCTCAGTATATATACACCTGTTCTGAAAGGCCCCAGAGTCTGCAACATCACTAAGCAAGGGGCCCCACCAAGCAAGCGGCACTATTAAGACCAAGGAGCTTTCCAAACAGGTCAGGGACAAAGTTGTGGAGAAGTACAGATCAGGGTTGGGTTATTAAAAAATATCCAAAACCTTGAACATCCCACGGAGCACCATTAAATCCATTATTAAAAAATGGAAAGAATATGGCACCACAACAAACCTGCCAAGAGAGGGCCGCCCACCAAAACTAACGGGCCAGGCAAGGAGGGCATTAATCAGAGAGGCAACAAAGAGACCAAAGATAACCCTGAAGGAGCTGCAAAGCTCCACAGCGGAGATTGGAGTATCTGTCCATAGGACCACTTTAAGCCGTACACTCCACAGAGCTGGGCTTTACAGAGGAGTGGCCAGAAAAAAAGCCATTGCTTAGTGAAGCATGCTAGTGGCAGCATCATGCTGTGGGGATGTTTTTCATCGGCAGGGACTGGGAAACTGGTCAGAATTTAAGGAATGATGGATGGCGCTAAATACAGGGAAATTCTTTAGGGAAACCTGTTTCAGTCTTCCAGAGATTTGAGACTGGGACGGAGGTTCACCTTCCAGCAGGACAATGACCCTAAGCATACTGCTAAAGCAACACTCGAGTGGTTTAAGGGGAAATATTTAAATGTCTTGGAATGGCCTAGTCAAAGCCCAGACCTCAATCCAATTGAGAATCTGTGGTATGACTTAAAGATTGCTGTCCACCAGAGGAGCCCATTCAACTTCAAGGAGCTGGAGCAGTTTTGCCTTGAAGAATGGGCAAAAATCCCAGTGGCTAGATGTGCCAAGCTTAAAGAGACATACCCCAAGAGACTTGCAGCTGTAATTGCTACAAAAGGTGACTCTACAAAGTATTGACTTGGGGGGGGGGGGGTTAATAGTTATGCACGTTCAAGTTTTCAGTTTTTTTGTCTTATTTCTTGTTTGTTTCACAAAAAAATATATTTTGTATCTTCAAAGTGGTACATTTGAGCTGTTCTTGCCATAATATGGACTTGGTCTTTTACCAAATAGGGCTATCTTCTGTATACCACCACTTCCTTGTCACAACACAACTGATTGGCTCAAACTCATTAAGAAGGAAATAAATTCTTTGGTCTTTGATGAGTCCAAATTGGAGATATTTGGTTCCAACGGACGTGTCTTTGTTAGACGCGGTGTGGGTGAACGGATGATCTCCGCATGTGTATTTCCCACCATAAAGCATGGAGGAGGAGGTGTTATGGTGTGGGGGTGCTTTGCTGGTGACACTGTCTGTGATTTACTTAGAATTCAAGGCACACTTAACCAGCATGCCTACCACAGCATTCTGCAGCGATACGCCATCCCATCTGGTTTGGGCTTAGTGGGACTATCATTTGTTTTTCAACAGGACAATGACCCAACACACCTCCAGACTGTGTAAGGGCTATTTTACCAAGTAGGAGAGTGATGGAGTGCTGCATCAGATGACCTGGCCTCCACAATCCCCCGACCTCAACCCAGTTGAGATGGTTTGGGATGAGTCGGACCGCAGAGTGAAGGAAAAGCAGCCAACAAGTGCTCAGCATATGTGGGAAATCCTTCAAGACTGTTGGAAAAGCATTCCAGGTGAAGTTAGTTGAGAGAATGCCAAGAGTGTGCAAAGCTGTCATCAAGGCAAAGGGTGGCTAGTTTAACACTTTTTTGATTACTACATGATTCCATATGTGTTATTTCATAGTTTTGATGTCTCCACTATTATTCTACAATGTAGAAAATAGTACAAATAAGAAAAATCCTGGAATGAGTAGGTGTGTCCAAACTTTTGACTGAGTGTATAAAACATCAGGAACACCTTCCAAATATTGAGTTGCACTGTCTTTTGCCCTCAGAACAGCCTCAATTCGCCAAGGCATGGACTCTACAAGGTGTCAAAAGTGTTCCACAGGGATGCTGGCCCATGTTATCAAGTTGGCTGAATGTCCTTTGGGTGGTGGACCATTCTTGATACACACAGGAAACTGTTGAGTGTGAAAAACCCAGCAGCGTTGTAGTTCTTGACAAACTCATACCGGTGCGCCTGGCACCCACTACCATACCCCGTTCAAAGGCACTTAAATCGTTTGTCTTGCCCATTCACCCTCTGAATGGCACACATACACAATCTATGTCTCAGACTTAAAAATGCTTCTTTAACCTGTCTCCTCCCCTTCATCTACACTGATTGAATGGCATTTAACAAGTGACATCAATAAGGGATCAAAGCTTCACCTGGATTCACCTGGTCAGTCTGTGTCATGGAAAGAGCAGGTGTTCCTAATGTTTTGTATACTCAGTGTGTAGTAGCTTGTTACTGTAATGTGTAGTGAGCACCAAGTCCCTCAGTGTTTATAAAATTCCATACATTTGTTTTGCTAGAGTTCACAGTAGCCTAAATTCCAGAGGAACTAGCAAGAATAGCATGTGCACGATTAAGCAACATATTCTACTTTGATAGATATATGGAGGCTTAAATATACTGATCTAGTGAGATATACATGGCGGAGACTGAATCAAGCTAGTCGTCTTGACTTCTTTCTTATCTCATTCTCGTTGGCACCAAAAGTAAAAAAAAGTGTTGATAGGGGACAGAATGCGGTCGGACCATCATATAATAGGCATATACATTACTCTTACTGAATTTCCATGTGGGCGAGGATATTGGAAATTTAATCAAAGCCTATTGGATGATAATTTATTTATAATTAGAACAAAGGAATTTATAACTGACTTTTTCCAACATAACATAGGTACAGCGAATCCCCTTATTGTATGGGACACCTTTAAATGTGCCTTTAGAGGCCATGCAATTCAGTACTCATCTCGAAAACAAAAGCAATTTAGGTCAAAAGAGTTTATACTAAGAAAGGAAATAGAAAGTCTAACAGAACAGATAGATGGCAATAAAAACTGTAACATAGAGGCTCAGAATAAATTAGAGGAAAAACAAAAAGAAATGGAGAAACTTATTCAAGAAAGATCAAGTGTAATATATTATAAAAATAAAGCAAACTGGATGGAATATGGGGGAAAATGCACAAAATTCTTTTTTAATCTTCTAGGAATGCTACCAAAAAGAACTTAATGAAACTGGTTACAATTGACGGAGTCACCCATAATTCACCAAATGATATTTTGAAGGAAGAAACAAAGTACTTTAAGCATATGTTTTCTTTTCAGTCGCCTCCATCTCCTCTAACTGAAGCTAATTGTAGAGATTTTTTTTCTATTGATAATGTCAAATTAACAGCCACACAGAAAGACTCATGTGAAGGTGAAATTACAGAGGAGGAACTTCTGGATGCAATTAAAGACTTTAAGTCTGGGAAAACTCCAGGGTTGGATGGCATACCAGTCGAGGTATACCAAACCTTTTTTGATATACTAAGAGGACCGTTATTAGCATGTTTTAACCACTCCTATGTAAATGGTAGATTATCTGACACTCAATAAGAAGGTCTGATCTCATTATTACTGAAACAGGATACAAGTGGAAAATATAAAGATCCAGTCCATTTACAAAATTGGAGGCCCCTTACACTTCAGTGTTGTGATGCAAAAATCCTAGCAAAATGTATAGCGCATAGAATTAAAAAGGTATTGTCGGATATTATTCATTCTAATCAGACAGGTTTTTTACATGGAAGATACATTGGAGATAATATAAGGCAAGTATTGGAAACAATAGAACACTATGGAAAATATGGGAAACCAGGCCTGCTATTCATAGCAGACTTCGAAAAGGCATTTGATAAAGTTCGACTGGGGTTTATATATAAATGCCTGGAGCATTTCAATTTTGGAGAATCTCTTATAAAATGGGTCAAAATCATGTAGAGTAACCCTAGGTGTAAAATAGTAAATAATGGCTATTTCTCAGAAAGTTTTAAACTGTCAAGAGGAGTGAAACAAGGTTGTCCACTATCGGCATATCTATTTATTGTGGCCATCGAGATGTTAGCTATTAAAATCAGATCCAATAATAATATCAGAGAATTAGAAATACAGGGCTTAAAAACAAAGATGATTCATGTTTTCTTTTAAATCCACAACTAGAATCCCTCCACAGCCTCATAGAGGATCTAGATACATTTTCTAACCTCTCTGGATTACAACCAAATTATGACAAATGTACTATATTACGTATTGGATTACTAAAAAATACAATTTTTACATTACCATGCAGTTTACCAATAAAATGGTCTGATGGTGATGTGGATATACTCGGAATACATATCCCAAAGGAAATAAATGATCTCACTTCAATAAATTTTAATAGAAAGTTAGCAAAAATAGATAAGATCTTACTACCATGGAAAGGAAAATACCTGTCAATTTGTGGAAA
Organism: Coregonus lavaretus; assembly: GCF_964263955.1. Lineage (NCBI taxonomy): Eukaryota > Metazoa > Chordata > Actinopteri > Salmoniformes > Salmonidae > Coregonus > Coregonus lavaretus. Next base: position 13,216,416 of record NC_139994.1, read on the forward strand.
AATCACCCTGATTAACTCTTAAGTATTATCCCAGTTTACCTATTTGCTTATGGTCTTGCCGACGCCTAGCGAACAGTTTTTTAAATTATATGAGAAAAAAATATTCCATTTTATTTGGAACGGCAAGCCAGACAAAATTAAAAGAGCATATTTATATAATGAATATGAATTCGGAGGACAGAAATTATTAAATATTAAAGCATTAGACCTATCACTAAAAGCTTCAGTCATACAAAAGTTATACTTAAATCCGAACTGGTTGTAAAGCAAATTAGTAAGATTGTCTCACCCAATGTTCAAGAAAGGCCTTTTTCCCTTTATTCAGATTACAACCTCTCACTTTCAGTTATTTGAAAAGGAAATAATCTCCCAAATGTCACTATTTCTAAAACAAGCCATAGAAAGTTGGTTGCAATTTCAATTTAATCCTCCAGAAACAACAGAACAAATAATGCAACAAATATTGTGGTTAAATTCAAATATACTAATTGACAAAAAAACTTTATTTTTTGACAGAATGTTTAAAAAAGGTATAATCTTCGTAAATGATATCATCGGTAGGACTGGTGGAGTTATGTCGCACATGCAGCTAACAAAAACATATGGAAATGTCTGCTCTACCCAAAATTACAACCAAATAATTGCAGCCTTACCGCAAAAGTGGAAGAGGAAAGTGGAAGGGGGAGAAAGTAAGGAACTTGTCTGTCGGCCTTGCATTAAAAAACATAATTGGTTAAGGAAAACTGTGATAAATAAAAAAGTATATCAGTTTCACTTAAGGACCAAAGGATTGACAGCTGTCCCATATAGATTGCAAAATAGTTGGGAAGAGATCTTTGACGTACCGATCCCATGGCATAGTGTTTATGAACTGACACGCAAAACGACACCGGATTCAAAAATTTGAATCTTTCAATTTAAATTATTATATAAAATTCTTGCTACCAATAGAATGTTATTTATATGGGGGATACAATCTTCCCAGCTCTGCAGATTTTGCTGTGAAGAGACAGAATCATTAGATCATTTGTTTTGGTTCTGTCCATTTGTAGCTTGTTTTTGGACACAGGTCCAGGAATGGCTAAATGATTGCAATATTTACCTGGAACTAACCTTGCAGATAGCATTACTGGGTGATCTGAAAAGTCATAGTCAATCAATCAATAATATAATAATACTTTTAGCAAAAATGTTTATTTTTAATTCACAATCTGTAGAAGCAATGAGAATATAAAGGTTCAGAACTTTTGTAAAACATCACAGTACGGTTGAAATATATATGGCAAATAGAAATCCTATATGGATGGTGTTAAGAGATAGATGGGAGGTATTGAATAGAGTTGAAGGATGGGACTAATAACAAATAACAACAAATAATAACAAAGATATCTAATAATGTAAGCATAATGTGTCCATAATAAGTATATAGGTTGTATGTTGGGAGCTTTTGGGAAAGAGCACAGTTAGAAAGATATGGCATATAGAAGCAAACCGGATGGACATCATGAAAATGATCAGAGAGGTTGAGAGTAGAAGAAGTTCAGAAGCAAAAAAAAAAAAAAAAAATATATATATATATATATATATATATATATATATATATATATATATATATATAAATATATATATATATATATATATATATATATAATTATTGTAAAATTAACTCTGTCCATAAGGTGTAGATAGTAATTATGTTGTTCACTAATTTACTCCAAGTAGGGAAAGGATGGTGGGGTTGAAAAGTAATAAAGGGGAGTATATATATAAAAATATAAAAAATAAACATGGGGGATTGGAAGTGATGCAGACAATTACATTGATAGAAGATACAATCTATCTGCAATAGTAAGCTGATCCATTCCCCCCGAAAAAAAATAATATATATATATATATTCTACTTTGAAATCCTTTCTAAAAACTTCAATAATGCATTAGACTACTAATCCTGTCAATATTATATATGCTAAGCATCCACATTTCTTGCAATACAGTACAACTGAAAATGTATGAATGCCCTGATCATGAATGTCCTGAACATGAATGCCCTGATCATCAAAGCTGAGCCTGTGACTATATGCAGGCTGGCACCTATACCGCTAATGAATTCCCGTATTGTTTGTAGCCTTGCACTGTCGTGTGTAGGCTAATTAGTTGGCTATTTATTAATGTTCAGATAAGAGCTTGCATATTTATGTGTTAGCAATAGTTATATGTTGCATAAAAACCACTGTTTAGTTTGTAACATTTCTACCGCAATTCACCATCTTATCTGATTATGTTGGGTGTTCTAGAAAGCGCAGGACCGTCTCATGCACTGTTTTACCTGTATAGCGCGAGCGCATTGTTTGGGTTAATCCATTCTGAAATATCATTATACTATATCCAATTAGCATTTTATTTGTTGATGTAAAATAGATGTTTATTGTATCTCATTTTGAGGTGTCTTTGTTTCATTTGTTGATCCACCTGTTCTTGGTATAGTATATGTCCCATGGGACCATTTCCGGTTTCAGGCTTGAAGTACATTTCATCCTGTTTGTCTTGTCTTTTGTCAATTGAAACCTTTTTAAACAATATCTATTTTTGCCTTGGAATTCTGGAAAGTACATGTTTGCACTGTGGACCTACAATTTAAAATAAAACCATCATTTTTGATCACACTACTCCATCTGCTGTCCAACTGTGTGCTCCAACCAACTAACTAGGCTGCCGGGTCTGTTATTCATAACAAAAGCCATTCCAACCATACCCAGAATAGTCTGAGTCTGTGAATTCCCCTCCTCCCTCGTCTTAGCCAATGGCCAGACAGTACCTGTCTGCTGACAGGGCAGAATCAGTGGGCTTTGCCTGGCTGGTGCTCCAAACACAAAGACCAGCATCTCTTCATTAACACTGTCTCAGACGACACAGAGAGAGGCAGGCAGGGAGACCAGGCTGAGCCTCTCACAATCCCAGGCTCTTAAACTAGGCCAGCTGTACTGAAGTCTGCTGCACTGCTGCTAAAGCCCTGTTCAGCACCAAGGAGAGCGACACAGGGAGAAGCTCTTTTAGAGGGTTACGAACAGATCATGTAATGGTAGATCAATACAAACTGGGCAGCACTTTCAGTAAAGGAGTCGAGGTATTTAATGCCAAATTCAAAGTGGCTGTCAACACCATCATCATCATCATCATCGTCATTATCATTACTATCAGCATCTGTCTGCATCATCATCATCATCATCATCATCATCACCACCATCAAGGTAATCTGTATAATATTGTTATACAATTCTGCAATCCTGTGCCACTGAAAAATTAAACATTGTGAACAGTGTTCAGACAGTAGCCAGTTTGTCGACCAGCATCTTTAGCTTCTCACTAAAGAGACCTAATCAACATATGTGAGAGAAGCCTAATGTTTCACAGTAGCAGGTTTCCTACTCCAACTGTTGGAGGGTAAGTGACTGTCTCGTCCTGCAGTGCACTGCACCCACATTAAGGCTTAAACGCCCATCAACCCACACATTTTTGTTCTCCCTGTTGTCTGCAATAATGCTGAATGGGTATTTTATGCTGATGGCCGATATAACTGGGCCAAGCTGGAACAAGCTCATACAAGGCAAGTGAAGTGCCTTCACATTGAGAAGGAGCCAATGGCTGTACTGTAGGGCCTGCAGGGCTCCGGTGCAGAAGCCATGATCTGAACTCCTGAAAAAACCAGCAGAAGGAGAAACAATGTACTACAGAACAGGAAAAACATTGCAAAGGCTCTAGCTGTAATAACCACCTTATCGTTAGGATCTCTATAGGGCTGGCACCATTATCGTATAACCGTGTAACCGAAGGTTATGGATGATCAAATAAAATAACTGTCATAACCGTTCTTTTTCTTCCTGTTTGTCGAACGAACAGCTGACTGAATGACCACAGTGGAGCAGCAGCACACAATTCGACTGGTAAACTCATGGGTACATTCGCAATGGCCGCCTGGTATTATGATGCAATAAAAAGAGTGGATCTACAACAGCAGAGGCATTGCTTATTCATTCAGGTTAGTTTAAACTGTCTGAGAGAGAAATGTGTGTACTACTACTACTAATAATAATAATATAATAATAATAATAATAATATGCCATTTAGCAGACGCTTTTATCCAAAGCGACTTACAGTCATGTGCGCATACATGTTTACGTATGGGTGGTCCCAGGGATGGAACCCACTACCCTGGCGTTACAAGCGCCATGCTCTACCAATTGAGCTACAGAGGACCACATAACTAACACATACTAACATAACATAGTGACCTTGGCGCTTAACCCCAGATCTATTCTGTTGTGTTGACACCACTTTGCGTTCACAACCTCGTCTCAGAAAAACCCTGTGCAACCAGATGTGGCAAATAAATGATATTTCCAAGTAGACTTTAAACAAGGCTTTTATTGCAGAGCAGGATTGGAGAGTCCCACATGGCTTGAGATTTGAGAGACTTGTGCTTCTTTTCAAATGCTCTTGTCACGAATTCAGCCGAGGCTGCCCCTCCTCCTTGCTCAGGCAGGTTTCGGCGTTCGTCGTCACCGGCTTACTAGCCACTACCGCTCCATTTATCATCACTCCATTTGTCTTGTCTTGTCTTGTCAATCACACACACCTGGTACTCATTCCCTCATTAGTCTGTATATAAGTGTTCCCTCTGCCCCCTTGTCCTTTGTGAGTGATTGTTCATTGTGAGAGTGAGTAGCTCGGTTGAGCTACTCTTTCTTTGTATGTAGCCAAGGTGGATTTTTCCCTTGTGCTAGTTTCGTTTTGACGCTTGCTGCGCTTTGTTCTTGTACACTGAATAAACTCTGGATTTCGGTGTTTTACCTCCTGCGCCTGACTCCGTCATTCACACCTCATCACAGCTCTCTAAATCATAAGCACTACCTGGCCCATGGCTATGCAACTACAGAAAGTTATATGCATCTGTAGCTGCTTAAAAAAAGTTCCTTATAAATAATGGGTACTGTGATGGGATGAAGGAATTGTAATAGATAACAAATATAATTATTTAGCTAAAGAGACAAGACATTGATTTACTATGCTGAAGGTTAACCTGTTAGCCAGCAGCATACCACCCTGCATCCCACTGCTAGCTTGCCTCTGAAGCTAAGCAGGGTTGGCCCTGGATGGGAGACCAGATGGTCTAAAAAAAGATCCCAATGCCCCAGGGCAGTGATTGGGGAAATTGCCCTGTGTAGGGTGGGACATCAAAAGGGTGACCTGACTCTCTGTGGTCACTAAAGATCCCATGGCACCTATTGTAGGGGTGTCCTTCCTCTCCCCTATTCCTCAGGTCGTTACTGTAAATGAGAATGTGTTGTCTGTCAACTTACCTGGTAAAATAAACACTGGAAAGTTTTTACATAAAATATCACAGGAATGACCATGTTTTATGACAATTAAAGCTAGAATCCTTAGTTGCTACATAGATTTATAGACATATAAATTAATTATATACAGTACCAGTCAAAGGTTTGGACACACCTACTCATTCAAGGGTTTTTCTTTATTTTTACAATTTTTCCGTTAATAATAGCAAAGCACCCCCACACCATAACACCTCCTCCTCCATGCTTTACGGTGGGAACTACACATGCGGAGATAATCCGTTCACCCACACCGCGTCTCACAAAGACACAGCGGTTGGAACCAAAAATCTCCAATTTGGACTCCAGACCAAATGACACATTTCCACCGGTCTAATGTCCTTTGCTCATGTTTCTTGGCCCAAGCAGGTCTCTTCTTCTTATTGGTGTCCTTTAGTAGTGGTTTCTTTGCAGCAATTCAACCATGAAGGCCTGATTCACACAGTCCCCTCTGAACAGTTGATGTTGAGATGTGTCTGTTACTTGAACTCTGTGAAGCATTTATTTGGGCTGCAATTTCTGAGGCTGGTAACTCTAATGAACTCATCCTCTGCAGCAGAGGTAACTCTGGGTCTTCCATTCCTGTGGCGGTCCTCATGAGAGCCAGTTTCATCATAGCGCTTAATGGTTTTTGCAACTGCACTTGAAGAAACTTTCAAAGTTCTTGACATTTTCCGTATTGACTGAACTTCACGTCTTAAAGTAATGATGGACTGTCATTTTTCTTTGCTTATTTGAGATGTTCTTGCCATAATATGGACTTGGTCTTTTACCAAGTAGGGCTATCTTCTGTATACCCCCACTACCTTGTCACAACACAACTGATTGGCTCAAACGCATTAAACAAATTCCACAAATTAACTTTTAAGAAGGCACACCTGTTAATTGAAATGCAATTCCAGGTGACTACCTCATGAAGCTGGTTGAGAGAATGCCAAGAGTGTGCAAAGCTGTCATCAAGGCAAAGGGTGGCTATTTGAAGAATCTGAAATATAAAATATATTTTGATTTGTTGAACACTGTCACTGTGAACCTGCTCCTACCCTCCGGCGTGCGACTTTGCCGGAATACTAACCACTGGTCCTGGGATTCATCATTACGCACACCTGGCATCCATCACTACGCGCACCTGCAGATCATTATGATTCACACATGGACTCCATTACCTTCCTCATTACCTCCCCTTTATATGTCCCTCCCTTACGTTTAGTCCTCAGTCGGTATTGTTCCTGTGTTTATGCTATATCACCACTGTTACGATGTCTCGTTTCATGTCTTGTTGTTTTATTAAACATTTCACCTGCTTCTCGACTAACAGCGTCATTGTTACAGAATACCGACTCAAACCATGGAAGCAGCAGGAAATTCGAATATCTCTCAGACGGTCGATGAACAGGGTTATCTTCTACGTCAACACCATGACCAGCTGGCACAACTGGGATCGGCTATAGAGGAGGTTCTTCACAGTGTGCAACGTCTCGAACACACCCGGGAGGCGTTGCTTTCATCCAGCGGAGGATACTCTACAACCAGTCGAACCAGCGAGCCAGCACATCAGCCCATTCAGCAACCCGCTCAGGTCAGCGATGCCCATTTATCCCTCCCGGATAAATATGACGGTACACCATCCAAATGCTGCGGCTTCCTACTTCAGTGCTCCCTCTATTTTTCGCATCAGAGGGGAGCTCCCACAACTGAGAGGTCCAAGGTTGCCACTGTGATTTCTCTGCTGACTGTGCGGCCGTCTTGGAGAGAGGAGAGGAGGAGCTTGATTCTTATGAGGGGTTCATGGCTCTGTTTAAATGTATTTTTGATCATGCCCCGGAGGGCAGAGAGGGAGGTGAGCGGCTACTGCAGTTACGGCAGGGGAACCAGACGGCTGCTGAGTACGCACTCATCTTTGGACAGTAGCAGCATCCAGTGGATGGAATGAGCCTGCGCTTCGTACGCTATTTAGGAGAGGTTTATGTGAAGAGGTCCAGACGGAACTGGCCTGTCGAGACAACAACCTCACCGTGGACGCACTCATTGCGATGGCCATCCGTCTGGATAACCTACTTTGGGAGCGCCGGTACTCTCATCGCTTCTCTCCCTCCATCAGTGAACACTCGGAATCAGAGTCTGAACCCATGGAGGTAGGAGTCACTCATGTACTGCGGCAGAGCGCCGCAGACGTTTACAGCTGGGGCTCTGTCTGTACTGTGGACAAGGGGGGCACAAGCTCCAGAGGTGTCTGGCATGTCCAAATCCGGGATCCACAAGAGCAGAGGGACGGTCACGTGATCTTCCACCCCCTAGGGCAGGAATGATTATTCCATCTTCATCATTGTCTACTAGGCTCTTTCTGGTGTCGATTACACTATCTGACTGTCCCTCATGTACTGTGTCTACAGCGTTAGTGGATTCCATTCATCAGGAGGACATTCCTTTCTTCATTACCAGTGCACCAGTCTACAAGATCATCCTCGGCCTCCCTTGGCTTCAACGCCACAACCCTACCATCTCATGGTCGAGAATGAGAATTACAGACTGGTCACCCGAATGCCGGAGGACCTGCTTCCCTGTCCCCTCTGGTTCCATGTCGGTTGAGAGTCCTGTGGTTGCCCTTCAGCCCAATAGTATACCAGGACCTACGGGAGGTATTCTTCAAGACACGCGCCCCCTATCTTCCTCCTCATCACCCCTGGGACTTTGCCATCGACCTGATTTCAGGTTCTGCGCCTCCGCGCAGAAGCATCTACCCTCTGTCGGTGGCTGAGACTCAGGCCATGGAGGATTACATCCAAGAGGCGCTCCAACAAGGTTTAATCCGCACGTCCACTTCCCCTGCGTCGGCTGGTTTCTTCTTCGTGGCCAAGAAGGATGGAGGGTTACATCCCTGCTTTGACTACAGAGGACTCAACGAAATCACCACAAAGTATCGGTCCTCTCTCCCATTGGTGCATTCAGCCATCGAGCTGCTCCGCAGGGCCCGGTTCTTTACCAAACTGGAGCTGCAGAGTGCATACAATCTCATCTGCATCCGGGAGGGGGATGAGTGGAAGACTGCATTTAGCACGATGTCTGGTCACTACGAGTACTTGGTGATGCCATATGGCTTAGCCAATGCTCCGTCAGTGTTCCAGGCATTCGTTAACAAGGTGTTCAGGGACATGCTCAGCCTCCAGGTGGTCGTGTATATCGATGACATCCTGATCTACTTGGCTACCTTGGAGGATCACATCATTCACGTTCGAGCAGTCCTGGAACGACTCCTCGTCAACCACCTGTTCGTCAAGGCTGAGAAGTGCCAATTTCACCAGAGGATTGTGTCCTTCTTAGGTTACCAAATCCGCTTGCAGGGGGTGAGGATGGACGACAAGAAGGTAGATGCAGTCAGGTCATGGCCAGTTCCAACCACCTTAAAGGGGCTACAACGGTTTTTGGGGGTTTGCCAACTTCTACTGCCGCTTCATCAGGAAATTCAGCTCTGTCGCCGCTCCTCTCACCTCTCTCCTTAAAGGAGGGTCCGTAGGTTGGTGTGGAGCTCAGCAGCTGACGAGGCCTTCTGTCTACTCAAAGGACGTTTCACCTCCACCCCAGTGCTCAAACACCCAGATCCCACGACATCCTTTGTGGTGGAGGTAGGCGTGGGGGTAGTTCTGTCTCAATGACAGGGTAATCCACAGAAGTTGTACCCGTGTGCGTTTTACTCTAAGAAACTGTCCCCTGCAGAGAGGAATTATGACGTTGGTGATCGTGAGCTCCTGGAGGTGAAGTTGGCATTAGAGGAGTGGAGACACTGGCTGTAGGGCGCCAAGGAACCATTTGTCATTCTCACCGACCATCTGAACCTGGAGTACATACGTAAAGCGAGGAGGCTGAATCCGCGCCAAGCAAAGTGGGCCCTTTTCTTCACAAGGTTTGACTTCACGCTGACCAATCGCCCAGGTTCTAAGAACACCAAAGCCGATGCTCTGTCCCGTCTCTATGATTCGGGGGAGGGTCCTGTCCAGAATGTGCCCATAATTCCATCCTCCCGAGTCCTAGCTCCTGTGGTCTGGGACGTAGATGCGGACATCCGCCAGGCTCTGGAGAGGGAGCCCACACCCACTAATTGTCCTCCGGAGTGCATTTACATTCCCGCAGGGATAAGGGATCGGCTGCTGACCTGGGCGCACACAGCTTTTGTCCTGGTATTTCTCGCACTACCCAATCCATCTCTGGGAAATACTGGTGGCCCACCTTAGCGCAGGACATCACTCGCTATGTCAACTCCTGTTATGTACCGTTGATGTCGGAAGTTTACATACACTTAGGTTGGAGTCATTAAAACTCGTTTTTCAACCACTCCACAAATGTCTTGTTAACAAACTATAGTTTTGGCAAGTCGGTTAGGACAGCTACTTTGTGCAATACACAAGTAATTTTTCCAACAATTGTTTACAGACAGATAATTTCACTTATAATTCACTGTGTCCAGTGGCTCAGAAGTTTACATAAACTAAGTTGACTGTGCCTTTAAACAGCTTGGAAAATTCCAGAAAATGATGTCATGGCTTTAGAAGCTTCTGATAGGCTAATTGACATCATTTGAGTCAATTGGAGGTGTACCTATGGATTTATTTCAAGGCCTACCTTCAAACTCAGTGCCTCTTTGCTTGACATCACGGGAAAATCCAAAGAAATCAGCCAAGACCTCCGAAAAATTATTGTAGACCTCCACAAGTCTGGTTCATTCTTGGGAGCAATTTCCAAACGCCTGAAGGTACCACGTTCATCTGTACAAACAATAGTACGCAAGTATAAACACCATGGGACCACGCAGCCGTCATACCGCTCAGGAAGTAGACGCGTTCTGTCTCCTAGAGATGAACGTACTTTGGTGCGAAAAGTGCAAATCAATCCCAGAACAACAGCAAAGGACCTTGTGAAGATGCTGGAGGAAACAGGTACAAAAGTATCTATATCACAGTAAAACGAGTCCTATATCGACATAACCTGAAAGGCCGCTCAGCAAGGAAGAAGCCACTGCTCCAAAACCGCCATAAAAAAGCCACTACGGTTTGCAACTGCACATGGGGACAAAGATCGTACTTTTTGGAGAAATGTCCTCTGGTCTGATGAAACAAAAATAGAACTGTTTGGCCATAATGACCATTGTTATGTTTGGAGGAAAAAGGGGAAGGCTTGCAAGCCGAAGAACACCATCCCAACCGTGAAGCACGGGGTGGCAGCATTATGCTGTGGGGGTGCTTTGCTGCAGGAGGGACTGGTGCACTTCACAAAATAGATGGCATCATGAGGAAGGACAATTATGTGGATATATTGAAGCAACATCTCAAGACATCAGTCAGGAAGTTAAAGCTTGGTCGCAAATGGGTCTTCCAAATGGACAATGACCCCAAGCATACTTCCAAAGTTGTGGCAAAATGGCTTGAGGACAACAAAGTCAAGGTATTGGAGTGGCCATCACAAAGCCCTGACCTCAATCCTATAGAACATTTGTGGGCAGAACTGAAAAAGCGTGTGCGAGCAAGGAGGCCTACAAACCTGACTCAGTTACACCAGCTCTGTCAGGAGGAATGGGCCAAAATTCACCCAACTTATTGTGGGAAGCTTGTGGAAGGCTACCCAAAACGTTTGACCCAAGTTAAACAATTTAAAGGCAATGCTAACAAATACTATTTGAGTGTATGTAAACTTCTGACCCACTGGGAATGCGATGAAAGAAATAAAAGCTGAAATAAATCATTCTCTCTACTATTATTCTGACATTTCACATTCTTAAAATAAAGTGGTGATCCTAACTGACTTAATTTAAATGTCAGGAATTGTGAAAAACTGAGTTTAAATGTATTTGGCTAAAGTGTATGTAAACTTCCGACTTCAACTGTATGTGCTCAATCCATGTCCCCCCGGAACGCTCCAGCAGGGAAGGTCCTGCCGCTTCCTGTGCCTCAGCGACCCTGGTGACATCTATCCATTGACTTTGTAACTGATCTCCCCTCCTCTGACGGTTTCACCACCATTTAGGTGGTAGTGGATAGATTTTCTAAGTCCTGTCGTTTAATCTCTCTTCCTGGTCTCCCCACTGCTCTCCAGCTCGCTGAGGCACTGTTCCAGCAGGTCTTCCGGCATTATGGCCTTCCAGAGGACATCGTCTCCGAACGTGGCCACCAATTCACATCACGAGTATGGAAGGCCTTCATGGAGAAGCTCGGGGTCACGGTCAGCCTCACTTCCGGATACCGGCCTCAGTCCAATGGGCAGGTGGAGAGGATGAACCAGGAGCTGGGGAGGTTCCTGAGGAGTCACTGTCAGGACCGGCAGGGTGAGTGGGCACGATTCCTTCCATGGGCAGAGTACGTCCAGAATTCGCTACGTCAATCCTCCACTGGGTTGACCCCCTTCCAGTGTGTTCTGGGTTTTCAGCCGGCCCTGGCTCCATGGACCCGGGCCAGACCGACGCTCCTGCGGTCGATGAGTGGTTCCGGCGCGCAGGAGAAGTGTGGAGCGACGCTCACGTGAGACTTCAGCGCGCCGTCCATCGTCAAAAGGAACAGGCAGACCGCCACCGCAGTGAGACCCCTGTGTTCCAACCTGGGGATCGCTTCTGGCTTTCTACCATGAACCTCCCACTCCGCCTGCCCTGCAAGAAACTGAGCCCCCGGTTTGTGGGGCCGTTCAAGGTTCTCCGGAGGGTCAACGAGGTGACGTATAGGTTACAGCTGCCCAGCCACTATCGTATCTCACCCTCTTTTCATGTCTCTCTTCTCAGGCCGGTGGTTCCTGGTCCCCTAGCTGATGCTGACCCCCCCGGACATCAAGGGGAGTCCGGCGTATGCTGTCAGATCACTACTGGATTCCCGGCATCGTGGGGGTCGGCTCGAGTACCTGGTGGACTGGGAGGGGTATGGCCGAGAGGAGCGGTGATGGGTTCCGGTGAAGGACATTCTGGATCCCAACATCATCCGTGATTTCCACCTTCGCCGTCCGGACCGACCTGCTCCTCGTCCTTAGGGTCGTCCCTCAGGTTGGCGTCGTCCTGCAACGGGAGCCGCGCGTCGGGAGGGGGGGGGGGGGTTCTCCTCCCCTCCGGCATGCGACGTCGCCAGAATACTAACCACCGGTCCTGGCATTCATCATTACGCACACCTGGCATCCATCATTACGCACACCTGCAGATCATTATTGGACTCCATTACCTTCCTCATTACCTCCCCTTTATATGTATTGTTCCTGTGTTCATGCTTTATCGCCACTGTTACGCTGTCTCGTTTCATGTTTGTTGTTTTATTAAACGTTTCACCTGCACCTGCTTCTCGACTCACAGCGTCATTGTTAAAACACTTTTTTAGTTACTACATGATTCCATATGTGTTATTTCATAGTTTTGATGTCTTCACAATTATTCTACAATGTAAAAAATTAAATAAAATAAGAAAAGCCCTTGAATGAGCATGTGTGTCCAAACTTTTGACTGGTAGTGTATACCCATTGATTCTTGAAGAATATGACTTATAAATCCCTCATGAGCTTAGTTCAACTGTCGTACCCAATCAGAACCGAAATTATATGCTTGTTTTACTCCAATATTTGTAAACAAAGCAATTCTTAACAAACACTATATAACCTCAAAGCATGGTTAAACTATAATTTAGAGTTAATGAATGGTCAGTCCCTCATTCATTTGAGTGGTTACATTTTTCCATGCCCATCCTGCAGCTTTTTACCAAAACAGAGGCGGGGTACCCAGCTTTGTTATTACTGCAGATTCTAGCTTTAAGGGAGGTACTGTGACTAGTTAATGAGGATTCCCATCGCACTGACGCTAATCTGCATTTTCATGCGAGATTTTTAGAGAAACTACTACTGATTGTGAGACTGGTAACTAACTCGGATGAAAACAATGTACTACCTCTGAAATAAATATTTCAAAGAAGGGCACAGCCAGTGAAAACAAGAACACAACATCCATAGTAAGCAGCAATCATGATTTTTTTTTGCAGGCCATATTTCTGTCACTATTCCAAGACTTTTATTTTAAATGCATGGCTTAAAAGACAGAATGTAATGTATTTCATCATGAAAGCAAAAGGCAAAGTGATAGAGAGTTGTATGGTGGATTTTGTGCATTGTAAGTGCAAGTGTTGTTTTATATAACAGCATCCGTGTGTGTCTCATTTGGAGGGCTATAATGTAAATTTAAAACAATGGGATGGACTGGACATGACAACTTGAAGTGATTACTTTCTTTTACAGTAAATATCCAATGAGAAAATACTCTGGGCATTAACCCATGCAAATATAACCTCTGAAGTAGGCTTAGTGTTTGCCGCAATCATGCATTTATTCAACTTAAAATTCACCAAATAGAATCTCATATTTCCACTTGAGGCTACCACTCAGTAGTCGTTCCCTCTTTCAAAATCATGTTTTTTCTATCTCCGTCTGGAAACACTGTCCGTTATAAAGGGAAGAGATAAAAAAACATGTTCGCCAGACATATTTTAAATGCCACGCTGTCTGCGGACACGTAGGATCTATTTCTTCATATTGTTGTCATAAATTGTGCAGAGTACTTGAGGGGGATGATGGAACAGCAAAGTTGTAAGCATCAGTTGTCAGAGATACAAAAAGCAGATGTCAAGTGGTAAGCAAACACTGTTTTTCTTTTAGCGGCGAGCCAATGGATTCTCCAAACATGACAAACTAGGCCCAGAAGGATTGGAGATAGAATGTTGCTGTTTATCGTTCAGCTGTTGCCCTGGGAGGTACTTTGGCCTATAAAATCTAAAGTCTTACATGGATACAGTGGGGGAAAAAAGTATTTAGTCAGCCACCAATTGTGCAAGTTCTCCCACTGAAAAAGATGAGAGAGGTCTGTAATTTTCATCATAGGTACACGTCAACTATGACAGACAAAATGAGGGAAAAAAATCCAGAAAATCACATTGTAGGATTTTTTATGAATTTATTTGCAAATTATGGTGGAAAATAAGTATTTGGTCAATAACAAAAGTTTCTCAATACTTTGTTATATACCCTTTGTTGGCAATGACACAGGTCAAACGTTTTCTGTAAGTCTTCACAAGGTTTTCACACACTCTAGAGCAGTGATGTTTTGGGGCTGTCGCTGGGCAACAGACTTTCAACTCCCTCCAAAGATTTTCTATGGGGTTGAGATCTGGAGACTGGCTAGGCCACTCCAGGACCTTGAAATGCTTCTTACGAAGCCACTCCTTCGGCGGTGTGTTTGGGATCATTGTCATGCTGAAATACCCAGCCACGTTTCATCTTCAATGCCCTTGCTGATGGAAGGAGGTTTTCACTCAAAATCTCACGATACATGGCCCCATTCATTCTTTCCTTTACACGGATCGTCCTGATCCCTTTGCAGAAAAACAGCCCCAAAGCATGATGTTTCCACCCCCATGCTTCACAGTAGGTATGGTGTTCTTTGGATGCAACTCAGCATTCTTTGTCCTCCAAACACGACGAGTTGAGTTTTTACCAAAAAGTTATATTTTGGTTTCATCTGACCATATGACATTCTCCCAATCCTCTTCTGGATCATCCAAATGCACTCTAGCAAACTTCAGACGGGCCTGGACATGTACTGGCTTAAGCAGGGGGACACGTCTTGCACTGCAGGATTTGAGTCCCTGGCGGCGTAGTGTGTTACTGATGGTAGGCTTTGTTACTTTGGTCCCAGCTCTCTGCAGGTCATTCACTAGGTCCCCCCGTGTGGTTCTGGGATTTTTGCTCACCGTTCTTGTGATCATTTTGACCCCACGGGGTGAGATCTTGCGTGGAGCCCCAGATCGAGGGAGATTATCAGTGGTCTTGTATGTCTTCCATTTCCTAATAATTGCTCCCACAGTTGATTTCTTCAAACCAAGCTGCTTACCTATTGCAGATTCAGTCTTCCCAGCCTGGTGCAGGTCTACAATTTTGTTTCTGGTGTCCTTTGACAGCTCTTTGGTCTTGGCCATAGTGGAGTTTGGAGTGTGACTGTTTGAGGTTGTGGACAGGTGTCTTTTATACTGATAACAAGTTAAAACAGGTGCCATTAATACAGGTAACGAGTGGAGGACAGAGGAGCCTCTTAAAGAAGAAGTTACAGGTCTGTGAGAGCCAGAAATCGTGCTTGTTTGTAGGTGACCAAATACTTATTTTCCACCATAATTTGCAAATAAATTCATAAAAAATCCTACAATGTGATTTTCTGGATTTTTTTTCTCTCAATTTGTCTGTCATAGTTGACGTGTACCTATGATGAAAATTACAGGCCTCTCTCATCTTTTTAAGTGGGAGAACTTGCACAATTGGTGGCTAACTAAATACATTTTTCCCAAACTGTATATGAAAAATAAAAGATCAGACAATGACCATAAGACAATGGACTGCTGCATTCCCTAACTCATTGTTAGCTCTATTAATTAGCTACTAATGATAACATTCAATCAATATTTTGATTATGCTGTATAACATTAAGAGCAAACTAACTGTGTATGAGAAAGAAATTGAAGATTAATTTATCATTCCATAAGTCTGTGCACCAAATTAGCCATATAAATTATGCATTCCCACTTTCAACAGTCCCTCTATTAAAATAACCATAATCTACAGTACACAAATGTTGTCACGCCCTGACTCAGGGGACTCGTATATGTTGAGTCAGGGTGTGTAGTTTCTATGTTGTGTATTTCTATGTTGTAGTTCTAGTATGTCTAGATCTATGTTGGCCGGTGTGGTTCCCAATCAGAGGCAGCTGTCGCTCGTTGTCTCTGATTGGGGACCATACTTAGGCAGCCTATTGGCACTAGTGGGTTGTGGGATCTTGTTCCGTGTAAGGTATGTTTTGTGTTTCTACCTTGGACTTCACGTTTCGTTTAGTTTGTTGTTTTGTCGCTTGTTTATTCGTTCCAAATAAACATGTACGCATATCACGCTGCGCCTTGGTCTGACCCGTTCATGAACGAACGTGACAAATGTATTATCCAACCCAGGCCATCCATTCTACAGCTTCATTGACAGACCACTAATTGGCTTGATAAAGGGCTTAAGTCAAGATTTATTTCATGAGGAGAGGACAGTAGCCCTTTCCTGCAGTCAAATGACCTAGTGGCCTCAAGGGTGGAATGTTATTAATAGTTTTCATAATTAATAAACATTATTTCAAAAACCATGCTGAAAATCCAGTGTTTTTATATCAAACGGTTTTGTTATATTTCCGTCTTCTGTGATGTATATAAAGTGTAATATTGGGAAGCAAACTCAAAATACATTTCAACTCTATATCTGACATTGTACAGGTGTCTTATATTTGTAAGTCCATAACCATGTTTGTGAGGTGTATACTTTATTTTCAAAGTAGATTTTTTAAAGACTACCAAGAAACACTCTCTGTGACCCTGATTTAGCCCACTGCAATAAAAGATTAAGAGGGAGGGAGTCGCCTAAAAGCCAGACTGGAGGTTATAGTGTCTGTCGGGTCCAACCAATCAACTCATCTGACGATCTGATCCTATCTATTCTGTAAATCATCCATCCAATGTGGCTAAATATACTATTATGAAGAATATGCATTTAAATACATAAAAAGCTGTTTCTGGGAGCCCAGTCCTGAAATGTGTCTACAGACGTTGATTCCCCTGACGTACCCAGTGGAGCATCTGGACTTTAACTGATAATTGACTGTGGGTATCAGGGATACAGCTGGAAGCATATCGATCACCAGGCACTGAATTGGAGGGCCATTAAATTGTGGCTAAACATAATTGAACAACCGAGAGAAGGACTACTCTGCCTGCCTACTCCCTCCGTGCATAGCCAGCTCCTCCCCATTGGGCACAGACGTCAGTTCAACATCTAGTTTTGATTTACATGTGGTTTAGTTGTCAACTCATGTGAATTCAACGTGAAATCAACCAAAAATGTCAACATGTCATTGGGTTTAGGTTAAAAGTTGGGTGAAAAAAAGACGAAATGCCTTTACGTTGGTGACTTTTTGAAAATACAATCAGTTTTCCATGTTGATTCAATGTCATCACATAGATTTTTTGGGTTGAAATAACATGGAAACAAAGGTTGATCCCTCCTCTTAGGCCCTAATGATCGCATGGCGGCCAAATTATTTTCTTTACACACACAGTCTCCACACACGTGCGCAAACACACGGACACACACAAACAAACTAAACATCTTCAACCCCAGCAGACACGTTTTTGTAGTACTCTTTGGACGGAGCAGCGAGTGGGACCTACACTAGGGGGATCTGGCACCAGTGGCGGTCAGTGCCGTTTATGATGAGGGAGGAACATTTTTTTTTACATGAGCATGGCCTTATTTATATTACAGCATGTTGGATGACTGTCATTCATATTCCATTCACCCAGTTCAATGTAACATCGATAGGTTTAGGCTACTACATGATACTCAAATTTTCCCTATACCCATCATGAGGTTGCTACAACCTAGCATATGAATTAAAGTTTACAACGTAGGTGCACACAGGTCGAGAGAAAAATGTGAGATGACAGACAGTGACACATGGACAGACAGTGACACATTCAATACTGCCTTGCACACTCTTGTCTGCATCTAGCTTATCTAGGGTGAAATCATTAGTCCAACAGTTGCAAACAAGAGTTTCTATTGGACAAATTTGGGTATTTTTATCCCCGTTTCGTTTGCTTCCATTTAAGAAACGTTTTTCAACAGAATCGGCGGAATGAATACACCCCTGATCATTCATAAACACAGTTCACTTTCATAGCAGCCATGTTGTATTCCTTCTCACCTCTATGCACTCTCCTCCTCTCACCTTTTCCCTTCATTTGTGGACTTCAATGAACAACCCATCAGCTGAATGTGACCAGGTGAAAGAAACCTTTCCAAGCCAAACCATGCCATAACCACTACACACAGCCTACATCGTTGTCCCCATATTAGCTAAAGTAACGTTCTAGTGTCGTGACGTGACTTTAACATTAATCTGAAGACTGTTATCTCTAATTAACTAACTAGGCTTAATTGTTACCCGACTAAATTAATAATGTAACTATTAACTCATTAGTATCTGGGGCACCACAAGAGCGGTTCTTTAAAGAGTTACCATCTCCCGAATTAAACTTTAAAAGGTCTTTACCTATCACATCTATAAACAGTCAACTTATTAATCATAACCTCGTATCATATCATCATTCTGAACAGTCGTAACCTCCTTGCATCTGCACAAACCCGAGCCTTCCTTATGATTCAATCCTACACAAATTGGTTTAATTATTTATTTACTAGCTAATTAAATGGGAACACAGGATAAACATACACTGCACTGGTTATTGACTGGAGAAAACAGGTCCCTAGCAGAATGACAACAACATGGCTGCTTTTTAAACAGAAGAGATGGAGAGGAAGAAAGAGAGGGACAGAGACACTTAACTTTGACACATTCAGAAACTACTCTCACCTACAGTAATAACATACTTGGCACACGAACCGCCGCCCGCTTAGAGTAAGAAATCATTCATGCATTTACGTGAAATGCCTGGTTCGCCGTGTATCTCTCTCTGTGGACAGGACTGCCCTAGAAAAGGAGTTGGGCCTTCTTGCGGCACGCTTGTAAGATTCTGATTGTCCAAAAAGGTTCCAACAAGTCTTCTACTGTTGTTCTCTTCTTCGTAGTTGTCCGGTCTCCGATGACTTTTCGTGTAGTCCTGAACCGAACTACAGAGTTGATTTTCCTTACATTCGCTCTTGAAGATGCTTCTTTGAAGATAGGCTAGCCAGCCATATCGATGATTCCCAGTCGGGTGATGGGCGTAGTGTAACAGCATGGCTTGAGCAGAGTAATAGGATGGGCCTACTTAAATTCGCTTTCGAAGATACTTTACTTAGGACAGCTAATCAGCCGTACCAGTGAATGCTCGGGAGGTGAGTTTATTTTCTACACCTCGTGTTGCGATTCAAAGTTCCAACCATTTTAAACGCGTAGCGGCCGCTTCACGTCTTTCTGGTATAATGTGTTAATTCGTAACCCATCTTTTATACACTTTGGCCGAAAGGGCGGTTCCGGCAGGCTGGCTCGATCTCTGACCTCACTCGGGGCGTGACTTGTCCCTGTGCAAAGCTTATGGAAAACAATTATCTCTTATAGCTTCTCAAATCACATCCCTCTCTTTACAAAAATATTTTCATCATTTTTCAAATTACATGCACAACGTATACAGTAGGATGGAAACTTCCTACATGTAGTGTGTATACTTTCCAAGTTACAGTATTTCCTTTAGAACATTTTTTATGACATCACAAAATAACAAACAAAATGACCTTAGTGTCCAATAGATCGCCTCTGAGGCGGAATGCCCACCCGGCCCCTACCCTGTTATGTTTATGTTGCGCGGTCGGAGTCCGCACCTTTGGGGGGGGGGGGGGGAGGGTGTATGTACTGTCACGCCCTGACTCAGGGGACTCGTATATGTTGAGTCAGGGTGTGTAGTTTCTATGTTGTGTATTTCTATGTTGTAGTTCTAGTATGTCTAGATCTTTGTTGGCCGGTGTGGTTCCCAATCAGAGGCAGCTGTCGCTCGTTGTCTCTGATTGGGGACCATACTTAGGCAGCCTATTGGCACTAGTGGGTTGTGGGATCTTGTTCCGTGTAAGGTATGTTTTGTGTTTCTACCTTGGACTTCACGTTTCGTTTAGTTTGTTGTTTTGTCGCTTGTTTATTCGTTCCAAATAAACATGTACGCATATCACGCTGCGCCTTGGTCTGACCCGTTCATGAACGAACGTGACAAATGTA
Organism: Coregonus lavaretus; assembly: GCF_964263955.1. Taxonomy (NCBI): domain Eukaryota; kingdom Metazoa; phylum Chordata; class Actinopteri; order Salmoniformes; family Salmonidae; genus Coregonus; species Coregonus lavaretus. The sequence continues at coordinate 13,236,597 of NC_139994.1, forward strand.
TTATCCAACCCAGGCCATCCATTCTACAGCTTCATTGACAGACCACTAATTGGCTTGATAAAGGGCTTAAGTCAAGATGTATTTCATGAGGAGAGGACAGTAGCCCTTTCCTGCAGTCAAATGACCTAGTGGCCTCATGGGTGGAATGTTATTAATAGTTTTCATAATTAATAAACATTATTTCAAAAACCATGCTGAAAATCCAGTGTTTCTATATCAAACGGTTTTGTTATATTTCCGTCTTCTGTGATGTATATAAAGTGTAATATTGGGAAGCAAACTCAAAATACATTTCAACTCTATATCTGACATTGTACAGGTGTCTTATATTTGTAAGTCCATAACCACGTTTGTGAGGTGTATACTTTATTTTAAAAATAGATTTTTTAAAGACTACCAAGAAACACTCTCTGTGACCCTGATTTAGCCCACTGCAATAAAAGATTAAGAGGGAGGGAGTCGCCTAATAGCCAGACTGGAGGTTATAGTGTCTGTCGGGTCCAACCAATCAACTCATCTGACGATCTGATCCTATCTATTCTGTAAATCATCCATCCAATGTGGCTAAATATACTATTATGAAGAATATGCATTTAAATACATAAAAAGCTGTTTCTGGGAGCCCAGTCCTGAAATGTGTCTACAGACGTTGATTCCCCTGACGTACCCAGTGGAGCATCTGGACTTTAACTGATAATTGACTGTGTGTATCAGGGATACAGCTGGAAGCATATCGATCACCAGGCACTGAATTGGAGGGCCATTAAATTGTGGCTAAACATAATTGAACAACCGAGAGAAGGACTACTCTGCCTGCCTACTCCCTCCGTGCATAGCCAGCTCCTCCCCATTGGGCACAGACGTCAGTTCAACATCTAGTTTTGATTTACATGTGGTTTAGTTGTCAACTCATGTGAATTCAACGTGAAATCTGACCATTCCCCACTATTATTCCAGTATTCGCTTTTGAACGTGTTAAAGTTTCAGCGGGAAAAAGCCTGTTGAAACAAAGACATTCATTTGGGGGATCTTGAAAGGGAGAGCCTGGTCTTCTTTGTTGATTTACAACAGGGTGTGAGCTGTTAACCCCCCTCTACGGGTGAGAGGGGGTCTGATTGAAGTTATTCAATGCAAACCTGATCTGACCTATTTAGATTCTCGTGGACAGTCATGACTCTAGTCAACATAGTTAATAATATAATTAATGCGTTAGTAAACCCGTTACAATCATGCAGTAACGTTACAGTGTATAGTCAGTAAGCAGTTAAACCGGCGGGCCCCGGTGGCAATAAATTAATAAAACCAAAAGCTTACCTTGACTTGGAAGAGCTCCAGTGTTGTGTTGGATAGTCATAGCCAGCTAGCTAACAAAGCATCCCTCTGTTTGAGCCGGGTGTTTGAGTAACTAAACAAGCCAGCTGCATTTGCTAGCTAATAAGTAAGTAAACTGAAAGTGAACAAAAATAACTAAATCTCTCTCTCTCTTGCATCTCCTTAATTTCTTAATAAATTAATTTGTTGAAAACTATTCAACTATTGTCTTTCTCTCTCTTTGAGTCAACTACTCACCACATTGTATGCACTGCAGTGCTAGCTAGCTGTAGCTTTCAGTACTAGATTAATTATCTGATCCTTTGATTGGGTGGACAACATATCAGTTCATGCTGCAAGAGCTCTGATAGGTTAGAGGACATCCTCCGGAAGTTGGCATAATTACTGTGTAAGTCTATGGAAGGGGTTGAGAACCAAGAGCCTCCTAGGTTTTGTATTGAAGTCAATGTACCAAGAGGAGAACAGAAGCTAGCTGTCCTCAGGCTACACCATTGTGCTCCCTACAGAGTGCGGTTGAGGCTACTGTAGACCTTCATTGCAAAACAGTGTGTTTTCATCAATTATTTGGTGATGTGAATATATTTAGTATAGTTTTATCTAAAAATGATAATGTTTTCAATGTTTTACCATTTTTATTTTTATGAAATTCACTGAGGATGGTCCTCCCCTTCGTCCTCTGAGGAGCCTCCACTGTCTGGCACTCTTACAAAACTGAAATCACTTGTTGCTTGTCATTGCCTCCCAATCTGCCCATTACACATTCATCGTTGCTCATGAATGAAACATGAGGGCATAGCTAACTCAACAGGAGGAACCATCTTTTTGGCTTCTGAGCTCACACAAAGCGAATGCTTTATGGAGCAATGCACAACTTAAGCTGTGAAAGGGCATTCAGGAAGAAAATAAGAATACCTGTTAGGGTGCTACCCAGTTAAGATCATCAGGGGCCGAATTATATGTCTGGATGTCCTTCTGTTATGCCGCACTGAGACTGTACTAGGAAAGGACACCATTCGTTAATTAATTAATTAATTAATTTGTGCTTTGGGAGAAGGGAAAAAAGGGACGAGAAATGTTGACAGTGCCCAATGAAAGGTAATGAAGTGCAAAAAGTATGCGTTGTCTGACATGAAAGCAATGCAGCATGACACAGTCATTACACCAGCAACACGGATCAATACCAGCCAGACCAGACTGGCGCTCCCCAGGCATGCAGAACAAGCTGCTTCAGTAGAGAGAGAGGTAAGGGGAGGAAGAAAGAGAAAAAAGGGGTACTAGTGGGAATGGCTGGTTGTGCTCTAGAAGGGTAAAGCACCGCTTTTCCAGCTGGAACACTTGACATTTTAAACAGAGTTTATAAATTACCCCAGAAACGCTGAACGCATCATTACATTTGTATTAGGGCCCAGATGAAAACACACCATGAATCAGACATACAGTAAGTGTCCTGACGCTGTATTACATTTTACATTTACAGTCATTTAGCAGACACTCTTATCCAGAGCGACTTACAGTTAGTGAATACATATTACTTTTTTATACTGGCCCCCCATGGGAATCAAACCCACAACCCTGGCGTTGCAAACACCATGCTCTATCAACTGAGCTACATCCATGCCGGCCATTCCCTCCCCTACCCTGGACGAATTGTGCGCCGCCCATGAGTCTCCCGGTCGCGGCCGGCTGCGACAGAGCCTGGATTCGAACCAGGATCTCTAGTGGCACAGTTAGCACTGCAATGCAGTGCCTTAGACCACTGTGCCACTCAGGAGTAGGAATGACATTTAAGATTCAAAAGGATTCTCTCTCCCCCCCACCCACCCCCCCCCCCACCCCCTAACAATGTCTGACACTGTAACTAGTCTCGATTGATGTGAGTGGATTTACTGTATTCAGTCTGTAATTAATGAATGGATGGATGGATGGATGGATAGGTCGAACAAACGAATGAAGAGGACCGTATCTACACAAATGGCCATCCATCCCCTAGAAGTGGATAGCCATTCACATCCAGGGCTTTTTGAGAGATGGTAGCGTCATTGTTCACATCCAGGGCTTTTTGAGGGACGCTAGCCTCACTGTTCACATCCAGGGCTTTTTGAGAGACTCTAGCCTCACTGTTGGACACTGGAAAACTGTTGGAGCCATAAAAAGACAATTAGGGGAGCCATTATTTAGAAACTGAAATAATTGCACTTCTGATTCCTAATTACAGATTTATAAGCAGGGTAATTTGTGCAAATACCAAATGTCCCCGAAGGTCAATTCGGCAAACTGTTTTCAATGTCGGCTTGTGAGCTCTTAAACGGAAATTAAGTTTGTCCCTTTCACGAAAAACCAATAGCAGCTCAATCCCTAACTCAACTCAGCCAACAAGATAATTACACTCAGCCAACCTGCGGGACTCCCCCAAAATGTCAGACCTTCTCTCTGTAATTACAGGGGATTTGCAACCAACCAACGTCTGATCCAAACCAAAGCAATATCCAAAACTGTTTTCCTCTGTACCCTCTCTGACACACATTCACAAAAGGCGTAATGTTGCCCAATGGTTTATTGAGACCACATAAGACAACATTTAATTGTCGCACATTCCCCCAGCAGCGCATCACTGACATTCACGAAGGGGAATTAACATAGTCCGTTAGTGTTTATCCTCTACGGCCCCCTGCTGAGAAGATTACATTACCTAAAACAGCCATCTCCCTCCAATCCCCTGCTGATTCGACATCTATTGACACAGTCACAATGAAATCTGCAAGTCTATTAAACTACTGTGAAGACCTGACATACAGTGTAGGCTACTATGGATTTGCTTATATGTACTTAATTCGCAGATCTGAGTTTCAACCAATTGCTGTGGGAAGGTAAAAACTACAAATACCATTCGAAACATGTCACCTGAAAACATCCACCTGATTGTGACCTCAATGATGTAACCTCTTCTGTTGAGATGTACAGTTTGTGTTATGTGTAAATGCTCTTTGTTAGCCCAGTGTATAGGGTTGCACAATTCTGGTAAGTTTCCCAAAATTCCCAGGATTACCAGAATTCCCAGTTGGCAATTTTGCAACCCTACCAGGCTGATCCGACCCCATCCCTCTCTCTCCTCCATACAGGTAAAAAGCAAAAAACACCCTGTAGAGAAATAATTTTAGCATTCTGTTACAGGAGTGGGTCGCAGTTCTGGAGCAACCCACTAGGTGTCATCCTCCGACAACCTTAGGCACCTCCTCACTCACAGTCTGGACTAATCATCTTCCTATTGGTGTCATCTGATTCACCTGTGAATGTATGCCCTCACTTCCCTGTGTTCCCTTGCTCAGTTTTATCTGCTAGTTTCACTATGCCAAGCAATACTAATCAGTGTCTGATCGCGGGATGTATGGACAGGTACGTGAGAAGTGTTCTCCCTGTTTATTTATTATTTCAGTCATAATTAGTATTTTGTATTTTTGGCTGTCTGCCTGTTTTTTGGAGTCTTATTTGCTCCACCTTTCTTTTATCGTGTTAAGTCCGTTATTTTGTATCCTGGCTTCGGGACCATCAGTAAAGATCCTTGTTTCACCATCTCTGCCTACTGCCTACTGTCTAACCTGCACCGCACCTGGGTCACACCTCACACCAACCCTTACAGCATTCAAAGGAATGGCACAGAGGCTGACTAATTTACAGCCAGATTCATTGTGACCATGGGGCCACAGCTGTGCTCACTGTCAACGCAGGACACACCGGCACACAAGGTCAAAGGTGACTCTTGTACAGAGTACAGTCCAGCTGAGGCTCATACAGAAACAGTCGCTCTTGGATGAGATCCTAAGGCTTGTTATTTGTGACTCATTTCAGGAAACTAGGCATATGTAGCATGTCACTATGTCACATAGGAGGCATATGAACATAAACATTTATGTTTTATCAAAATGCTTTTTTTTTGTGGCAGAAATGCCTTCTGGAACATGTGAACTTTCATGTGCCTTAATAACAAACTTGTATGCCACCTCTAAATACGAATATATATAGAATATAGAATTGTTAAATTACGAGCCTAGTTGGTTTAGCCATGGAAAAAGACAGGAACCTTCCCACTAGCCATGTTTGGCTGAGATAATGGATGGGCTGGACATACCGAGACATGAGTTCGGATTGGTCTGCCATGTAGCCTGCTTCTGTCTATAACGTGAGCTGGTCAGTGTGTGTAGGTAATCCTTTCTAACATGGCTTTTTTGAACAATATCACGAAGAACTGCAAAAGTGTTGCTAATGCTCTCCACTTTCTGGAAGACGATAATGCCATTCTGACTCTCTCTGACTCTGAAAATGAATCAGATGATGAGGAAATCCCTGATTTAGGTAAAAACATTTTCATTGAACCAGACAGTCGTCTGAAAAGGCGATCAACAGTGTTGAACAAAAACAAGTTGAACTAGTTTTGAAATCAGTGGAATGCCCGGTGGAAGCAGAATATGATAACTAAGGAGATGGAGAAAATTCTGGCGTTTGATTGCAAATATGCGGAGGGAGTCGAAAAGAGAACACGCAGAAGGCTGTTGTATAAAACACCTGTCTCCGGATTACATCTTCAAACTAAGGGCAATCATGGTATCCGTGACAGAGAGGGAGAAGCGTTCATCCATGTATACGGGTACGAGAGTCTAGCTAGCTACATTTTCAAATATTATACGTTTCTAAAGTCGTTTTCATTGCAAGTTAAAGCATACTGTTAGCTAGCTAGCTAACCTTAGCTGGCTGGCTCGCTAGCTAACTTCACGTGTATGATCTGTGTAGTAATATTATTTGTATCTCAGAAAGCCATTTGCATTGCTAGTTATAGCCTAATGTTAGCTAGCTAGCTAACATTGAACGTAGTTGGTTAGCTTTAGCTACCTGCAGATACATGCATGGTAGTAACGTTATGAATTGGGATTATGGTTCATTGTTTGTCTAAATAAAAAACTCCACTATGCAAGTAACCATTTCACTGTACCATTTACACCTTCTGTATCCTGTGCATGTGACAAATAAACCTTGATCTTATTTCATATAGTGTGTGTTTACCAGAGACGGTAATGTGAAGAACAACATGACCTGCCCCAAATCAAATTAGGATATAACGTTAGGCCAACGAGACAGTGTCCAAGTTCTAAAATTCTCCGGTAGAATACCCTGCTTTTATTTCGTCACACTCAGAACCGTAAGCTATTTTCTGTAATTAGCTCGCCATTAACTTGTAAATAATGATCTTGTGAGTTTATTTTCCTGTAATAATGAATAAAAATTAGCTAAAGTTAAGAAGTTGTCAGCTATGATATGGTCATTATTTTAACTGGCTAGCTAACGTTAACAAGTTAGAAACGAACCAAAACATTGTTTAGAAAGTTGCTTTTAGTTGCCTGGTTTGCTAGATTGACATATACTGAATTCATTTTTAAACGGATGGGTTTATTGGTGTTAAAATACATAAGTTCTGCTACTTTGGACCACCACACTGCTAATGTCATGCAGCCTGTCGTTTTTGTATTTATACTTTTTTATAACGACAACGACAAGTTTGATGTCGGACGACAATAGAATGTTCATGATGTCACTGTGACAACTGTCTACAGACATGTCGATAGATGTAGCACATGGCCTCACATGTGAATCCTTAAAGAGGTGGGTGGGGCTAAGGCTTTAGAGGGTGTGAACGATGCTGAATGGGTGTAGACAAAGAAGAGCTCTCCAGTAGGTGTACCAAAACATTCAAGGGCCATTTCTCAAAAGTGGGGTTACAAGTTTATCAACTTTAAAAACAGGATTACTTTCCCATTGTTCATCAAATGTAGTGTATGACATACCATTTTCTAGCTCTGAGTCTCTACTTTTATCCAATGTAAAAAACACCAATAAAAATGTTGCTACATAAGACCGAATCAAGCCGGCCGGTCACATTTCTCAATACAAACAGAAACAATAGCAACCATATGGGAAGGAGTGTAGAGATTTGAGCTGTTATTCTACACATTAATTCAGTGCTAGTGTTACAGACCGGGTAACACTTTATTTGGATAGTCCATCTGTAAATGATATACAGACTATCAGTAACATTTCAACTATCTACTAACTCTAACCCTAACCTTTACCTTAACCCTCATCCTAACCCTAAACTCAACCCTTACCCAAACCCAAACCCTAAGAGATGTACTGTATGGCCACTTTGCTATTTTGGCGTTTATCTTTACTTTATTTTCATGAAATGTATCCGCTATCATTTCTTATAACAGATAAAAAACTTTTGAACATCAGATCGGCAGTTACTTACCTCAATTCTGGCTTCTACTTCGACCTCGACTCATCTGCCCTGGGCTCTTTCTGTGATTCCGACCCAATTTTCAGGGTATTCCTGAGGAAATGCCGGCTTTACAGAGTCAATAGAGGGGGAGTCCTGGCGAGATTAAGGCGAAGGTTAAACCGGCCACATCTAACCTCCATTCTATTGGCCAATGTACAGTCACTTGATAATAAGATGGATGACCTCCGATAGCTGATTTGCTACCAACGGGACTCTCGTAACTGCAATATTCTCTGCTTTTCTGAAACATAGCTTCCGGACAGGATAACCTCCATGGCTATCCAACTCAATGGATTCTCTATTCACCGAGTGGACAGGACAGTGGAGTCAGGGAAATCGAGAGGGGGAGGGGTTTGCCTCTTTATCAACAACAAATGGTGTGCTGACTCGAGCAGAGTGGAAGTTTCGACCCATTGTTTACTTGTCTTGGAATACCTGATGGTCAAATGCCGACCCTTCTACCTCCAGAGGGAGTTTTCAGCTGTTATCGTGACTGTTGTATACATTCCAGTACAAGAAAAATAACACTTACCGAACTGGCACTTCACGAACTGTACAAGCAAGCATACAAGGCCTTCCCTCATCCCTCATCCCCCATTCGGCAAATCAGATCATGACTGTACTCCTGCTTCCTGTTTACAAGCAGAAGCTCAAACACGAAGTACCCATGACTCGCTCCGTTGAGAAATGGTCATCAGAATCAGAGATCATTCTACAGGACTGCTTTGCTAGCGCTGATTGGAATATGTTTAGAGACTCCGCCAATAACATCGACCTCCTTCACCGGCTTCATTAGGAAATGTATCGGCAACATTGTCCCACAGTGAAAGTTCGCTGCTTCCCCAATCAAAAGCCCTGGATTAACACTGAGGTTGGTGCTAAGCTAAAGGACATTATAGGAATAAGGTGGAATCATATTACAGGCTTAAACGCCCGCTGCATGTGGCATGGCCTACAGTCCATTATGGATTACAAAGAAAGACCCAGCTGTGATCAACATTAACAGCACCGTGCCGTGCGTGAGGGCCCCCACCAACCCAGAGGACGGTGATCTCGGTCTCCGAGGCTGACATGAGTAAGGTCTTTAATCAGGTCAACACTCGCAAGGCACGGAACCGGATGGTAGTACAGGGTGCTTTATCAGAGCATTCGCAGAACAGCTGGCAGGCATATTCACAGTCATTTTCAACCTCTCCTTGTTCTATTCTGTAATCCCCACGTCTTAAGATGACCACCATCATTCCTGTTCTCAAGATCTCAAATGCTTCATGCAACAATGACTACCACCCTGTAGCACTCACATCTGTAATAATGAAGTGCTTTGAAAGGCTGGTTATGGCACACATCAATTCCATCCCATCATCCCAGACACTCCAATTTGCAAACCGCCCCAACAAATCCATTGACGACGCAATCTCAATTACACTCCACTCTGCCCTCACCCACCTACAGTGAGGGAAAAAAAGTATTTGATCCCTTGCTGATTTTGTACGTTTACACACTGACAAAGACAAGATCAGTCTATAATTTTAATGGTAGGTTTATTTGAACAGTGAGAGACAGAATAACAACAAAAAAATCCAGAAAAACGCATGTCAAAAATGTTATAAATTGATTTGCATTTTAATGAGGGAAATAAGTATTTGACCCCCTCTCAATCAGAAAGATTTCTGTTTCCCAGGTGTCTTTTATACATGTAACAAGCTGAGATTAGGAGCACACTCTTAAAGGGAGTGCACCTAATCTCAGTTTGTTACCTGTATAAAAGACACCTGTCCACAGAAGCAATAAATCAATCAGATTCCAAACTCTCCACCATGGCCAAGACCAAAGAGATCTCCAAGGATGTCAGGGACAAGATTGTAGACCTACACAAGGCTGGAATGGGCTACAAGACCATCGCCAAGCAGCTTGGTGAGAAGGTGACAACAGTTGGTGCGATTATTTGCAAATGCAAGAAACACAAAATAACTGTCAATCTCCCTCGGCCTGGGGCTCCATGCAAGATTTACATTTACATTTTCATTTTACATTTTCGTCATTTAGCAGACGCTCTTATCCAGAGCGACTTACAAATTGGTGCATTCACCTTATGATAGCCAGTGGGACAACCACTTTACACATTTTTTTTGGGGGGGGGTGGGGTAAGGGGGGGTAGAAGGATTACTTTATCCTATCCCAGGTATTCCTTAAAGAGGTGGGGTTTCAAGTGTCTCCAGAAGGTGGTGAGTGACTCCGCTGTCCTGGCGTCGTGAGGGAGCTTGTTCCACCATTGGGGTGCCAGAGCAGCGAACAGTTTTTACTGGGCTGAGCGGGAACTGTGCTTCCGCAGAGGTAGGGGGGCCAGCAGGCCAGAGGTGGATGAACGCAATGCCCTCGTTTGGGTGTATGGACTGAACAGAGCCTGAAGGTACGGAGGTGCCGTTCCCCTCACAGCTCCGTAGGCAAGAACCATGGTCTTGTAGCAGATGCGAGCTTCAACTGGAAGCCAGTGGAGTGTGCGGAGGAGCGGGGTGACGTGAAAGAACTTGGGAAGGTTGAACACCAGACGGGCTGCGGCGTTCTGGATGAGTTGTAGGGGTTTAATGGCACAGGCAGGGAGCCCAGCCAACAGCGAGTTGCAGTAATCCAGACGGGAGATGACAAGTGCCTGGATTAGGACCTGTGCCGCTTCCTGTGTAAGGCAGGGTCGTACTCTGCGAATGTTGTAGAGCATGAACCTACAGGATCGGGTCACCGCCTTGATGTTAGCGGAGAGCGACAGGGTGTTGTCCAGGGTCACGCCAAGGCTCTTTGCACTCTGGGAGGAGGACACAACGGAGTTGTCAACCGTGATGGCGAGATCATGGAACGGGCAGTCCTTCCCCGGGAGGAAGAGCAGCTCCGTCTTGCCGAGGTTCAGCTTAAGGTGGTGATCCGTCATCCACACTGATATGTCTGCCAGACATGCAGAGATGCAATTCACCACCTGGATATCAGAAGGGGGAAAGGAGAAGATGAATTGTGTGTCGTCTGCGTAGCAATGATAGGAGAGGCCATGTGAGGATATGACAGAGCCAAGTGACTTGGTGTATAGCGAGAATAGGGGAGGGCCTAGAACTGAGCCCTGGGGGACACCAGTGGTGAGAGCACATGGTGCGGAGACAGATTCTCGCCACGCCACCTGGTAGGAGCGACCTGTCAGGTAGGACGCAATCCAAGAGTGAGCCGCGCCGGAGATGCCCAACTCGGAGAGGGTGGAGAGGAGGATTTGATGGTTCACAGTATCAAAGGCAGCAGATGGTCTAGAAGGACGAGAGCAGAGGAGAGAGAGTTAGCTTTAGCAGTGCGGAGAGCCTCCGTGACACAGAGAAGAGCAGTCTCAGTTGAATGACCAGTCTTGAAACCTGACTGGTTTGGATCAAGAAGGTCATTCTGAGAGAGATAGCAAGAGAGTTGGCTAAAGACGGCACACTCAAGAGTTTTGGAGAGAAAATAATGAAGAGATACTGGTCTGTAGTTGTTGCCATCGGAGGGATCGAGTGTAGGTTTTTTGAGAAGGGGTGCAACTCTCGCTCTCTTGAAGACGGAAGGGACATAGCCAGCATTCAAGGATGAGTTGATGAGCGAGGTGAGGTAAGGGAGAAGGTCTCCGGAAATTGTCTGGAGAAGAGAGGAGGGGATAGGGTCAAGCGGGCAGGTTGTTGGGCGGCCGGCCGTCACAAGTTGCAAGATTTCATCTGGAGAGAGAGGGGAGAAAGAAGTCAAAGCATAGGGTAGGGCAGTGTGAGCAGGACCAGCGGTGTCATTTGACTTAACAAACGAGGATCGTATGTCGTCTAACTTCTTTTCAAAATGGTTGACGAAGTCATCCACAGAGAGGGGGGGGGGGGGGGGGGAGGATTCAGCTGGGAGGAGAAGGTGACAAAGAGCTTCCTAGGGTTAGAGGCAGATGCTTGGAATTTAGAGTGGTAGAAAGTGGCTTTAGCAGCAGAAACAGAGGAAGAAAATGTAGAGAGGAGGGAGTGAAAAGATGCCAGGTCCGCAGGGAGTCTAGTTTTCCTCCATTTCCGCTCGGCTGCCCGGAGCCCTGTTCTGTGAGCTCGCAATGAGTCGTCAAGCCACGGAGCAGGAGGGGAGGACCGAGCCGGCCGGGAGGATAGGGGACATAGAGAGTCAAAGGATGCAGAAAGGGAGGAGAGGAGGGTTGAGGAGGCAGAATCAGGAGATTGGATATTGCCTGCCTTGTGAGTAGGGAGAGAGTGAGGTCAAAAGAGGAGAGGAGTGGAAAGAAGGAGGCAGAGAGAAATTAGTCAAAGGTAGACGTAGGGAGGTTAAAGTCACCCAGAACTGTGAGGGGTGAGCCATCCTCAGGAAAGGAACTTATCAAGGCGTCAAGCTCATTGATGAACTCCCCAAGGGAACCTGGTCCCCACCGTCAAACATAGAGGTGGAAACATTATGCTTTGGGGGTGTTTTTCTCCTAAGGGGACAGGACAACTTCACCGCATCAAAGGGACGATGGACGGGGCCATGTACCGTCAAATCTTGGGTGAGAACCTCCTTCCCTCAGCCAGGGCATTGAAATGGGTCGTGGATGGGTATTCCAGCATGACAACGACCCAAAATACACGGCCAAGGCAACAAAGGAGTGGCTCAAGAAGAAGCACATTAAGGTCCTGGAGTGGCCTAGCCAGTCTCCAGACCTTAATCCCATAGAAAATCTGTGGAGGAAGCTGAAGGTTCGAGTTGCCAAACGTCAGCCTCGAAACCTTAATGACTTGGAGAAAATCTGCAAAGAGGAGTGGGACAAAATCCCTCCTGAGATGTGTGCAAACCTGGTGGCCAACTACAAGAAACGTCTGACCTCTGTGATTGCCAACAAGGGTTTTGCTACCAAGTACTAAGTCATGTTTTGCAGAGGGGTCAAATACTTATTTCCCTCATTAAAATGCAAATCAATTTATAACATTTTTGACATGCATTTTTCTGGATTATTTTTCTTGTTATTCTGTCTCTCACTGTTCAAATAAACCTACCATTAAAATTATAGACTGATCATGTCTTTGTCAGTGGGCAAACGTACAAAATCAGCTGGGGATCAAATACTTTTTTCCCTCATTGTATGTGAGAATGCTGTTCATTGATTACAGCTCAGCGTTAAACACCATTGTCCCTTCCAAATCGCGATTGACCGGTTGGTGACCAATGTTCTAAACCTTACCCTAACTATCCAAAGAAAGTGTGACCCTTCAAATCTCAAGGAAAATGGGAATTAAGGTCAAAGTAAAGTAAACAGATAGGTCCTTCAAACCTCAATGTGTGAGACAGGTGTGATTTGAGCGAGCACCTATTCCCTTGACACAAGCTTCTGCTCCAAGCGGTAGAGAACAAGGCTCCCATGTGAAACAAGAAACAAGGAAATATATCACCCAATAACCACGCTCATTGTTTTTTATGTCCCAATAATGACAGAGGCAAAGTCAAGACCAAAACCCCATGTAAAAACGTGACCCACCATGATGGAAATGTCCCCCTCCAAGGCAGGAGGTCAACGCTGTACCCTATCCTCCCTTTCCGGTGGCAGTGTCTGTGCATTCGTTGGCAAACTCTGGCTCTGATGATGGAGGTGAGTGATGACGAAGCATCTCTCTCTCACACAGACCATTGCTCTCTCGCTGAAGTACCTGGTTTCAGATGCTACTAGACCTATAAAATAAAATTACCCCCTTATGCAAGAAAGTCACAGAGAGGCACCAAGGGCAGCGGTCTACTGTAAGTACTGGGAAGTCCAGCCAATCCAGGACCAGAGCCAAGGAAAGGACACTGGATTGTAATTAGACTAGGACCAGAAATTTAGAAAGCACGCAGACCCACAGCAACCCTCCCATACATTATACTGGAACTAATTTATCAACAACATAAATAGCATTGATGATACCACAGTTAGTTAATGGGTCCCTTATTGGAAAACCGATGGACTATAATCTGCATAGCAACAGAAAAAAAGACAAGCCATTTACTGTAGGAGTAAATATAATAGGAATGTTCCTGATTTATTTATGGTCCAATAATGAACATAATGACCTGACGAAGATCCGTTTCGGATCGAAACGTTGTCAATGTCACGCCCTGACTCAGGGGACGTTTATTTGTTGAGTCAGGGTGTGTATATTCTATGTTGTATATTTCTATGGTGATATGTTCTAGTATGTCTATTTCTATGTTGGCCGGTGTGGTTCCCAATCAGGGGCAGCTGTCGCTCGTTGTCTCTGATTGGGGACCATACTTAGGCAGCCTTTTGGCACTAGTTAGTTGTGGGATCTTGTTCCGTGTTAGGTATGTTTGTGTGCTACCTTGGACTTCACGTTTAGTTTGTTGTTTTGTCGCGTGTTCGTTCGTTCGTTTAAATAAACATGTATGCTTATCACGCTGCGCCTTGGTCCTTCTCATTCATCAACGATCGTAACAGAAGATCCCACCAAACGAGGACCAAGCAGCGTGTCCAGGAGCAGACAGCCTGGACCTGGGAGGATATCCTGGACGGTAAGGGATCCTGGACTTGGGAGGAGATTCAGGCCGGGATGGATCGCCGTCCTTGGGAGGAGACAGTGGAGGCGTGATATAGAGAGGAGCAGCGGCAACGCGGAAGGCGCCGGCCGAGGAAGAAGCCCGAGAGACAGCCCCAATAAAAAAATGTTGGGGGGCTAAAAGGGTGGTTGGCGGAGCCTAGAGGTAGAGCAGAGCCAACTCCCCGTACTCACGCGAGGAGGAGTGTGACTGGGCATGCTCCGTGTTATGCGGAGCTACGTACTGTGTCGCCAGTGTTCCGGCACAGTCCTGTACGTCCTGTGCTAGCACCACGCACGTGTCGTGTGAAGATGGGCATTCAGCCAGGACGGGGTGTGCCGGCTCAACGCTCCTGGTCTCCAGTACGCCTCCTTGGTCCCGCATATCCTGCGCCTGTTCTACGAGCTGTATCGCCAGTGCGCGTGCACAGCCCAGTGCGTCCTGTGCCAGCGTCCCACATGTGTAGTGCGAAAGTGGGCAGCCAGCCAGGACGGGTTGTGCCAGCTCTCCGCTCCAGACCTCCAGTCCGCCTTCACAGTCCGGTCCGGCCCGTTCCTGCTCGTCGCATCAAGCCAGTGGTGCGCGTCGCCAGCCCGGTCCGGCCTGTTCCTGTCCCTCGCATCAAGCCAGTGGTGCGCGTCGCCAGCCCGGTCCGGCCTGTTCCTGTCCCTCGCACCAAGCCAGTGGTGCGCGTCGCCAGCCCGGCCCGGCCTGTTCCTGCCCCTCGCACCAAGCCAGTGGTGCGTGTCGCCAGCCCGGCCCGGCCTGTTCCTGCTCCCCGCACCAGGCCAGTGGTGCGCGTCGCCAGCCCGGCCCGGCCTGTTCCTGCTCCCCGCACCAAGCCAGTGGTGCGTGTGTCCAGTCCGGCACGGCCCGTGCCTGTTCCACCGGTGCCTAGTCCGGCACCGGTCAGCTGCTCCACTCCGGAGCCAGAGCAATCCGCTCCACCGGGGTCCAGTCCAGCTCCGGTCAGCGGCTCCACTCCGGAGCCAGAGCAGTCCGCTCCACCGGTGCCTGATCCAGCTCCGGTCAGCGGCTCCACTCCGGAGCCAGAGCAGTTCGCTCCACCGTCGTCGGGTCCAGCTCCAGTCAGCGGTTCCAGTCCAGACCCAGACGTCAGCCCCTCTCCAGGTTCGGCGTTTCCCACACCAGGGTCCAGACAGGGCTTGGTACTTCGTGGGAGGAAGGAGAGGGGAAGCAGCGCTCCGAGGTCCAGACCTGACCAGGGGCGCAACAGGGAGGCGGAGAATAGGTGGAATGCCCACCCGGCCCCTACCCTGTTATGTTTATGTGGCGCGGTCGGAGTCCGCACCTTTGGGGGGGGGGTACTGTCACGCCCTGACTCAGGGGACGTTTATTTGTTGAGTCAGGGTGTGTATATTCTATGTTGTATATTTCTATGGTGATATGTTCTAGTATGTCTATTTCTATGTTGGCCGGTGTGGTTCCCAATCAGGGGCAGCTTTCGCTCGTTGTCTCTGATTGGGAACCATACTTAGGCAGCCTTTTGGCACTAGTTAGTTGTGGGATCTTGTTCCGTGTTAGGTATGTTTGTGTGCTACCTTGGACTTCACGTTTCGTTTGTTGTTTTGTCGCGTGTTCGTTCGTTTAAATAAACATGTATGCTTATCACGCTGCGCCTTGGTCCTTCTTGTTCATCAACGATCGTAACAGTCAATAACGCGGTGAATTGGGAGCTTTAACAGCCTTCTTGTTCTTTACCGATAATGAACATTGACAGTTTAATGAACATGGTCAAAGTGCCCACAGAGAAGCAGATTGTACCTTCAATGACCTACATGACCAACAGGAAGGAATGGAAAGCGCAGATGTGATTTGAAGCTAAAAGTACAGCAGATGTCATTGGACAAAACATTTTGAAATATGACCTTATTTTGTGCACTGAATAACAGTAGGGTTGATGAAAAGGCTGGATAAAGGCCTCCAACAACCTGAGTATGGGTAAGCATCTCATGATGTCAGACAGACATGTAGACCAGAGAGACAGTGTTATGGGTTTGTACCTGAGTGGTGTACACAGATATGAAACTTTGACTTAACAGTCTCCAGCACCAATTGTCAAAATCGCAACACAACACCTCCCACTGTGTGAGGTTAGCCCCAGACAAACAAAGAGTTCACTGGGTCTCAGTCTACAAAACTGACCACATGCATTCCCTTCAGATCAGTTTTGCTGGTATAACACCACTCTGGATGTCCACTCACATTACATAATATCCTGGTTGTACTGTCTGGTTAGTCATCAGGTGACTCATTATGCAAAAGCTCTGAGTCAAGGTTGGTGAATTCTAGAGCAATCCATAGAATCTTAGAGAATTCTAGAGAATCTTAGAGAATTCTAGACTAGAGAAGCCTTGAGAATTCTAGAGCATCCTAGAGAATTCCAGGTCTACCGACATATACCAGCTACAGTACATAGACTGGATCAAAGTACACACTTGTACACAGACTTAATTAAAAATCAACAATAACCTTGTGTTTTCGGATAATAACTTGCTCAGGTGGTGTATTACATTTGAACTAATATGGATCCATCCCCTAGACAACCTCATGTGCCCCTCCATCACTGCCACAAGGGGACAATGTCCAAAGGTTAAGAATTATTTCCCAGAAGAGACCTTGACCGAGAGTGACCAACGATGATTCATGTTGACTAAGTGCAAAGTAATTTGCAGACAAATACCATTGAAGCAAACCTACAGTAAAAAGTATTACTTCCAACAAAAAAGAATAGGTGAGTTCATATTGAAGTGGTGTTTTGTGTCTGCTACAAGAATTGAAATCAATATCTCTGGTCCCTTGCAATAAGATACAGCATTAGGGATTTATGTATGTCCATAATATCAAGAGAAAGAAGATACAGCTAAAAATAAAATTGTGGTTGTATCCACTGCTGTGAATATTGTGCAATATCTCTTGAGGCTCACTTTAATGGAAGTGCAATGTACCATCCATTAGTCAGTTGATACCCTGTGTTTGCACATACGCTACTCTGCAGACATGCTAAAATGTTTGTATACGCTCTTGGTGCAAACAACCACCATCACCTACCCACTCTGGTGCCAACACACACACACACGGACACGTTTCCCCTTCCCAATTTCACAGCACTGTAAGAAATCTAGGTGACTGCAGACATCTGGGGACTGTAACTACTGCACTCTGCACCTGCCTGTGCCACGACTCATGGTGATTCAAACAGCTCTTTCATGTGCAGGGAGAGAGCAGTCAGCTCCACATGCACTGGGATGTGAGAGAGAGAGAGAGGAGAGAGAGATAGAGAGAGAGAGAGAGAGAGAGAGAGAGAGAGAGAGAGAGAGAGAGAGAGAGAGAGAGAGAGAGAGAGAGAGAGAGAGAGAGAGAGAGAGAGAGAGAGAGAGAGAGGTGCGTACTGATCACAGGCATAATCCTGCTCTGTGTAAATAATCTATCCCTCTGGGTTCTACCTGCTGACCTCATAATGTACTGTACAGATGTAGGATCTTAATTTGATCACTCTATTGCAGGAGAAATGTAAAACGTATAGTGTATTTGAGGTTTAACAAGGCTGCTGAAGTTTGTAATTTCCACTTTGAAATGTCCATTAATTATATTCCATATAATAATTCACATTCCCTGTTGCTGCAGGATTATTTTCCTGCTGTAGCAAACTGGCTCAAATTAAGATCCTACATCGATGTATTGAACATGGCCAGGTCTTGTCTATTAGCCAGCCTGTGTGAATTCACCCACACTATTGACACAGATCATGACACTGTGGGAAAATGGGCTCTGGCTGGGAGAATGTTCCTCAGTGTTCTAATTTCTAATTCTATTGCTCAGACTTCATGGAGAGCAAGGTGATTTAATCCAATGTAGAATGAAACGTCTGTACTAGATGAACAGCTAGGGACAAGTAAGCTAACTGTGGGTACACATACTAATCTGTGATATGCTATTACAGCGTACGCAGTAGTGATATACCTATATTCAAAGGTACAACTTTTCCTCAGAGTTTAATCATGGCATAGAAATTGAGACGCAAGTATTTGGTTAGTATACATTTACACACAAATAACCTCCGTCTGTCTTCACTGGAACTGAACCAAAACAATACATTTTGCCATGACAATTATTCAATGTAGTCTAAGTATGAACATCATCCAGTGTGTATACAGAGAGTGAGGGATGTGTTGCTGGTCCTGGATAGAAAGTATTTATCGTCCGGATCTCATCACACCGCCACCGCGGTCGGTTTATCAGCAGACTACTTACTTTTTCACCAAATATCGTCACTGTATAGGCCTAAGGCTAAATAAATGATGTTGTCCTCTGGAGACGTGTTATGGACCCGCATGTTTTTTGTCTTCTAAACTATCGTAAGAAATACTGTTTACAGAGGCCTTGGGCTTGACGACTCTCAGATGTGAATCGATGGGTGACCAGGATGCAGAGCGCGCGCAGTAGAATATTAATCAGACTTCTAGCAAAGAACGCTGAGCGGGTATCGACAGTGAAAAGGTCTGACTGATCTGAAAAGAGCCTACCAGGACTGGGATGACGACAAGACGACCCGCATACAGTTGTCGTTCTTGTGCCTACAAAAGATGGGCATCGGGCATCAGCATTACCTAAAGAAAGTGGTATAGGCTATGCTAATTGAATTGCGGGCAGGTGATGTTGACGCGGGAAGGCTGACACCCGATATAGGCTACTCCCATAAATACCATGTTCAGCGTCTACCTAAATCAGTGCCACCACCACTGATTGTACCAATGTACGCAGCAAACAGTATTGTCCAAATCAATCTATTCAATTAAGTCAACTTCCTATCACTTGAATCATCAATACATATTGCCTCAGGCGCATAAACCAAATAAAACGCCTTATTTTCAGCATGATTCCAGCCTAAATACATGGTTGGAATCAAACAGAGACCTAAACCCTCTCATCTTGAATATGTTCTACTAGTATTATAAGAAACCCTGAAGATATCAATAGGTCTTAGATAATCAATCCAATATGTTGCCAATTAATTATGCATCTGCATCGATGTGCTTGTGTTTGGTGCCGTACGCGCAACAGTTAAATCACAGCCCACCAAAGCCTATAGACCATTAGCTTTAGGGAAGGCTTGTCTACGAGTTAAGGCAAAGGTACCAGCATATACAAAAGGGTGTTATGGGGTAAAGACATCGTTTTGCTTGGAGTTATTGGAAGATGAATAGTATTTTAGATGAAATAGGTGCCCATATCCATCCCTATATGTCCGTTATATATTCTCTCCTTCAAACCCAAGGTAATCAGAAAGATGAGGAACATGTCTGTAGCTGTCTCTGTAGTCTTATTATATAGCCTACATTGTAACGTGCCTTACACTAATATATAACCCGAGGCGCTTGCACCTCTCATTTGCCATTTTCATTTTCTGAAACAAATGTGGTTCCTTTCTAACGATTTACAGCAATCCTATTTCAAATAAAACAGGTGGATAATGACGTGTATGAAAATGGGTCTGGTAAGAGAAAAAATATGTAGATGGGGTGCGTAATCTCCCCTAAACAACCCACGGGTTATTAGGCATAAGCAACTCACGTATCCGTTTGAGCATACTGCAAGAATATTTATTGAGCTCTCGCTCAATGCCTGCATTGAACCCGCAGCCTGGCAAGTAAATGCGTCCCCTTAGCTCTAGCCTTTTTTAATGCCTTTTTCCTGCACAGCCGGATCTTCCCATTCAAAAAGACACCATCCTCTTCCAAAAACACAAGTAGTAAGACATGCATTACTGCATAGGACATCAAAGGATTTTTCCTTACCTCGCACACACGTGACCATCATAAAAAATACGAGATTCCAAAATATAACTCCAGTTTTAATCCTCATTTTCTTAGCTTGTAAAAAGTCCACTGGACCGCATCTAATACATCCTCTCTTGAAAAGCTTTAGGAAGTCCGTCGACCTGATTCGATACCCCTTTATGTCATCTGTTTTCATGTTCACAATCATAAAGCTAGTTATTCTCTTCTCAATCTCCTCCGTTCCTCAGCGGGTAGCGGTGTGTCTTCCGTTGTTGCTGGCGCGCGGTCACAGCTCGAAGTGAACAGCGATGCTGAGATACCACAGCAACCTTGACGAGGACTCAACCATCTCACCAACAGGGGCAAAACTCTCAGCTCGATTTCTCACGAGCTGGTACGTTGTTTAAATTGAAGTTTATTAAAAATTTTTTTATCTATAGTCAGTGTTTTCTGTGGAAATATTTCACCACATGAGCAGAGATGGTAGGTAACATACCCATCAAATAAGAACAAAACTGAACCACACGAGTCAAGTGCATTCCCACCGAAATAAATAAATATAGAAAACCTTCTCAGTGCCGACAATATGGTAGGCTAATCTTGGGCCAATAAAAAATAAAATCATAAATTGCATGTAGAGTTTTTGTTTTTGCTATCTAAGCTTATTGACTGACAACACTATCATTCAGAACATGTCATGAAACAGAATATAGTAGGCCTTAGTGTGTTCCGTTTGTTAGGGGCCCCGTGTAGCTCAGTTGGTAGAGCATGGTGCTTGCAACGCCAGGGTTGTGGGTTGGATTCCCATGGGGGGCCAATATGAAAAAATGTATGCACTCACTAACTGTAAGTCGCTCTGGATAAGAGCGTCTGCTAAATGACTAAACATTTTTTTTGTTTTTTATGGATGACGATTCAAGAAACGACGCTATCCTTTCCATTGGAATAGAATATTGGCATCAAAGTTAAATAGCAGTGGATTAATTGGTGCAGGCTATGTTTAATCTAACCAATTGCAGTTATTTAATCGTAATTACACGGACATAAGTCATCCTCTAAAACACTGGTGACACCTTCCTTTCGACGTAAACGCTGTGCATAATTCTACCGCATTTGAATCAGAAGATACATTGCATCTGCCCGGATTTAAGTTCCTCTTTCAACTTTCAAGTTTAGTCATTTCCAGGATTAAGGAGCAGTGTAGAAGGACGCTCCTGCCATCTACAGGCTATGAGCCCCGTCAAATTCTCTCCTCAATGACCAGACTGAACCTCTCTCTCTATTTTTCACCCTCCCTCTCTGCCTCCCTCCCGCCCTGCCATCTACAGGCTATGAGCCCCGTCAAATTATCTCCTCAATGACCAGACTGAATCTCTCTCTCTCTCTCTCTCTCTCTCTCTCTCTCTCTCTCTCTCTCTCTCTCTCTCCTCCCTCTCTCACCCCACACACACGGCCTACGTCTTTTACAAGTTCCGACCATTTGAATATCTGTGCTATTTAGCCTAGGCTACTTTGTGGTCTCACCTTCACTTACCATCTACTGTCGTCCCTGTTTTTTATCTTTTTTTCTCAATTTTACACCACTTAAAACGAAAAACACATATTTAGTTGTTTATTCAGTAGTTTATTTTGCCAGCATTGCACACCATAGGCTACGTGTGTGGCTTTTTAAATGATACTGCATAATTAGGAAGAGCTCGTGAAGTCAAATGCTTGAAGTCACGAGGGTGTTGGAACTCTCCAAGGTGCTGAAGTCCGTCGGATGCGCGCAGGCTGCATATTGCATTATCCAAATCAATGTCGGTGCGCTTGTTCATGTTCTGCATGAGATGGTAGGGAGAGGTGCACCCAATGCAAAATATTTGACTATTCCCGACAAGGAAACTACAATAAATGGGCATTTCGAGCATTTTGTTTAAAGAGGAGAGGGAGATCGTCCACTCCTAGTACAAAACATCTTCCCGTCCCGCAGATAAGACTTTGACTTCGCACTTGCATTTTAATGAACCCAAAGCCACATAGCCCACATTTAGGAGCGCCCCAGCCACCTGTTTCTGCAAACACGGTTTGCCTCGTCGCACAGACGTGGGCTGCTTGCACTGAGCTGCATGTTCACTCGAATATAATGCTTGCCAAATATATGTCATAAGGCACATTTCGAAGACGGCTGATACACGCGACCAGAGCCATCTGCACGCGACGGATTCGATTCGGAATAGATTCTCATTGATCAAACTGACGTCGTGTGCACGTCGTCACACGCACTCTCACCGCACAGTCCCATCACTCGTCACTCTGTCCTATAGCTGCGCATTCTGTCCCGTTTGTGTTTTAATTTGCAACATCTGTTCGGGTCAAGATAATGAAATGTGGTTGGTGCTTCTTTATGTGCCTGTGATTCTGTGCACATTTGAAGACAATGATTGAAAAAGTTGGACATTCGACGTTTGATGATTACATAGCCTAATTAAACACAATTAAAGGTGATTTAAATAATTTGGGTTCATTCTCCAAACCATAAATTCCATATTTTCCCCAACCACCTGAACCCCCAAAACCGTTTCTTTCCTTTTGACTTTTTACTGTTGTGACAGAGATGTCGTTAGTTTGTGTCCCCTCTGGGCGAGGGTATAGTTCACACGCTACAATACATGCTCTTTGTAATAGGTCTATACTTGCTGCTGGAAAACTCTCCTCCCTCGTCTCTTCCCTCTCTCTCTCTCTCCCTCCCACTCCCCCTCCCTCCAAATCCAAACCAACAGTGATTCAAATTCCTCCTCAGCCCCTATTCGCAGATTAATGCTGTGGTCCCACGCCCCTTCGAACAATGTAATTGATAATTTTTTATTGTGATGTAGCGCATGCATTGTGAAGACTACGTAAAACGTACTTTATGACAATAACTTGTTTGCGCACAGCGTTAGTGCAGGGCACTTTTGATATTTTTTGGGGACTATCTGTTGTTCCATATAGTGAATCTGTTATTCAATGTGTTTGTATGGGCTAATAGCAATAAGGCCAAAAATATTTATTTTCAAGGGGTCTTAAAATTCCAAATCAAATAGCTAAATAATCCTTGGTATGACCTTCTTAAAACAATACAGTTTATCTAATATATCCTGGACCTATTGGAAATCACCTGGTCTCCTGCATACCTATCACCACCCTTGGCTGTGAGACCCTGTAGGCCTACCCTCAGACAATCTCACTGTCTGTCTTTCTCTCTCCCCTCTCTTTCTCTCACACAATTTTATATCCAATAGTAATGTAAGAAAGCCTGTCACTGTAATAACTCAGTGATGACGTCACAGCTATCACAAGCATTACCAATGAAATGAATGGACTTCCACCAGAACGCATTAAGTTTGACACAACCGGTGTGCAGGAGGCATAAGTGAGCAGTGTCATGGCACTTTCTAGAGTACCTTTTTAACTGACTGAATGTGTCAAGGATTTTGCAGCAAGCACAACAATACAGTATTTCCTCACCTCCTGTTGCAAGGGCTTTCGATATCCCACTGTTAAACAAAATCCCTCATGCTTAAAGTTTTTTTGTATAATCCATTTTTAGTGAATGACATTGATGTTTTTTTTGTTTTATTATGTTGTCTTAGTGGTAGCATCGTAGATCATATTGTTTTATGTTTGAGGCTGGCATTAAACTTGGACATAAACTTGGATAATAAAAGTGTGCACAACTTCCATACAAAGTAAAGTTAGAAATGTTGTTTGGAGAAACCCAAAAGCTACAGTGATTATGATGAGTGATGATCATGAGGAGAAGGAAGATGGAAAGGCTATTTGAGAGCCTCTGTTTTTGGATACTCTCGTTTCCAAATTGAATGGGAAGGCAGGTGAGTGGGCTCCCATCAGATTGCACATGGCCACCTTTGCAATCAATTTAGCTTAAATCCTTATACAGTGCTATGAAAAAGTATTTGCCCCCTTTCTAATGTTCTCTAATTTTGCATATTTGTGATACTGAATGTTATCAGATCTTCAATCAAAACCTAATATTAGATAAAGGGAACATAAGTGGACAAATAACACAACAAATTACATATTTATTTCATAAACAAAGTTATGCAACACCCAATTCCCCTGTGTGAAAAAGTAATTGCCCCCTTCCACTCAATAACTGGTTGTGCCACCTTTAGCTGCAATGACTCCAACCAAATGCTTCCTGTAGTTGTTGATCAGTCTCTCACTTCGCTGTGGAGGAATTTTGGCCCACTCTTCCATGCAGAACTGCTTTAACTCAGTGACGTGTGGGTTTTCAAGCATGAACTGCTCGTTTCATGTCCTGCCACAACATCTCAATTGGGATTAGGTCTGGACTTTGACTAGGCCATTCCAAAAATTCAAATTAGTTGGTTTTAGCAATTTTCATGTAGACTTGATTGTGTGTTTTGGATCGTTGTCTTGCTGCATGACCCAGCTGCGCTTCAGCTTCAGCTCACAGACGGATGGTCTGACATTCTCCTGTAGAATTCTCTGATACAGAGCAGAATTCATGGTTCCTTCTATTAAGGCAAGTTGTCCAGGTCCTGAGGCAGCAAAGCATCCCCAAACCATCACACCACCACCACCATGCTTGACCTTTGGTATGATGTTCTTACTGTGAAATGCAGTGTTTGGTTTTCGCCAGGCATAATGGGACCCATCTCGTCCAAAAAGTTGACTCAAGTTTGCCAAAAAGCACCTGGATGATCATCAAGACTCTCGGAAGAACGTTCTATGGACAGATGATTCAAAAGTATAACTTTTTGGACAACATGGTTCCAGTAATGCCTGGCGAAAACCAAACTCTGCATTCCACAGTAAGAACATCATACCAAAGGTCAAGCATGGTGGTGGTGGTGTGATGGTTTGGGGATGCTTTGCTGCCTCAGGACCTCCACAGCGACGTGAGAGACTGATCAACAACTACAGGAAGCATTTGGTTGGAGTCATTGCAGCTAAAGGTGGCACAATCAGTTATTGAGTGTAAGGGGGCAATTACTTTTTCACACAGGGGAATTGGGTGTTGCATAACTTTGTTTATGAAATAAATGAAATAAATATGTAATTGTTGTGTTATTTGTTCACTTATGTTCCCTTTATCTAATATTAGGTTTTGGTTGAAGATCTGATAACATTCAGTATCACAAATATGCAAAAGTAGAGAAAATTAGAAAGGGGGCAAATACTTTTTCATAGCACTGTAGGTTTGTAACCTATAATTTATGTAAAAAATATGTTTTACATAAAATCAGACCATGCTCTGGAAAGCAACTACAGGGCTCAATAGAAGGAGGGGAGACACTTTTTAAGGTCTAAATATACCATGGTTATGGTGAGCCTGTCAGATTAATGGAATAATGATACCATGTGGAGAAATACTGAAGTCCTCTAACCTACAAGGACCAACACCAACTCCCCTCTCTGACTGAGGTCCATACATGTTAGAGTTCCATTAGGCATGAACAGTTGAGTTCCTCCAATGGATTTCCGTTTTTTTAAACTACATAATTCAAATAGAGATGTATTTTTGATGGAAGATAATTTCATCTGAGTCATAGACATGTGATTAACTATATACACTCAACGGCCAGTTTATTAGGTACACTCATATAGTACTGTGTTGGACCCCCTTTGCCTCCAAAACAGCCTGAATTCTTCAGGGCATTCTACAAGGTGTTGGAAAATGTCCACAGGGATGTTGGTTCATGCTGATGCAATGGCATCACGGGGTTGCTGCAGATTGGACGGCTGTACATTCATGCTGCGAACAGCCCGTTCCATCTCATCCCAAAGATGCTCTATTGCGTTGAGGTTTGGGGACTGGGCAGGCCACTCAAGTAAACTGAACTCGCTGTCATGTTCCAGGCAATGTTTTTCCACTCCTCAATTGTCCAGTGTTGGTGATTGCGTGCCCATTGGAGCCAATTCTTCTTGTTTTTAGCTGATAGGAGTGGGACCCAGTGTGGTCGTCTGCTGCAATAGCCCATCCGTGACAAGGATCGACAAGTTGTGCATTCCGAGATGCCGTTCTGCATACCATTGTTGTACTGTGCCGTTATTTGTCTGTTTGTGGCCCGTCTGTTAGCTTGCATGGTTCTTGCCATTCTCCTTCGACGTCTCTCATCAATGAGCTGTTTTCGCCAACAGGACTGCCACTGACTGGATGTTTTTTGTTTGTCGCACCATTCTCGGTAAACCCTAGACACTGTCGTGCGTGAAAAGCCCAGGAGGGCGGCTGTTTCTGAGATACTGAATCTGCGTTTTGCCCATTCTAATGTTCAGTCGAACAGTAACTGAATGCCTCAATGCCTGTATGCCTGCTTTATATAGCAAATCACAGCCACGTGACTCACTGTCTGTAGGAGCGATCTATTTTCGTGAGCGGGGTGATGTACCTAATAAACTGGCCGTGTGTTTATGTTGCCCAGAGGGGGTAATGTTTTTGACTTTATGAATCCATTATTTTATCACTCTATTTGAACTTGACAACTGAAACATGAAAGAGAACAGATTAGGAATGGTTTGGTTGAGCATATTTGTGTTGGTGGGGATCAAACAAATTAGTGCTACTGCTAACTGTTGCCAACAATACCAGGTTTTGTGAAGCATTTACATTTTACTTTTGTAGGATAGATAAGGGTAGTATTCAGCATAGTAGTATCATGAACAGTAGCATGAAAATGTTAACCGTTTTGAAACAGAAAATGTAATACTATTATTTAACATGTATTGATCAAGCTCAAGTAATACTTTCTACCTTTTGTAACTCAGTTTCAAACGTTTTCCTCCGTTTCTTGCCTACTAATGAACATAGCTCAGAGGAGGTATACTACAAAGTAGGTTCAATGAATTAGCCAGCTAACGTCAGTGTTTCCCCTATGATTTCTTTCAGCAGCGGTGACAAAGTTAGCATGGTGGGCGTTGCCAATGGCGCGGTTTCCGACCGAAAATGTTAGCTGTTCCTCTTGGCCCGATAGACAAAATTGCCACGGCAATTCTAAACTTTTTGCCATGGGCGGAGAGACAATTTGACAGTTTTAAAGCTAGTTTCCTGCAATTCTATACATTTTGCTGTGGCTAATGCCGTGTTCTTATGCTATCTGAGTGACTTAAACATTATAACAAAATCAATGGGAGCCCCATGCCATGACGTTTTGGGAATTTTAGATTCTCCCTGACTGTCTAGTTTTTATTTTGGTGATTGTTAGTTCTCAAAGATGAACTTATGAAAACATATATAGCACCTTTATTTAAAAAAAATACTTTATAGCTGTTTTTAGTCATTTAAGTTTACAATTAAACTGTTTTTCCTACCGAACATTATAATACTAATTTTGTATCATATCTTGGAGTGGCGGCAACGATTTAGCAGCGGCTGCCCACCACTGCTAAATTAATATAGGGGAAACACTGAACTTGCCTAAATATTCTAATAGAACTTTGTGCTTTTTTTTTTTAAGATAAGCTTTAATTGGGCATGGTCTAATTGAAAACAGATATCTAAGTTTAGCTTTTTTAATGAACCAGAAAATCAATCGTTATTTCTGGTTACTTATCAAAATTAGCTGGTAAAATGATTGATGCTGCTTTGTAGTATACCACTTTGAACACTCCCTAAGTTTACGCTGTGTTTGTCATCCTCTGGGGTATAATGTTGAGTGGACACATTAGCCAGTAGCCACAATACGTCCCTAAGCCTGCAGTGGTTGGGAATTAGACAAGCTTAACACTAAAGGATGCAGCTTGGTGATGGTGCAGTAATCCCCCATTATCCCCCTACTGTTGACTGACTGATGTGTCTGAACTCACTCTCGCCTACAGCTATGCAAATGACAAATCAGATTAGTTCAATATTACACTGTACAGTGTTGACCGTACGTTTGTTCATTTGTTCACCCTCAAACTCCGGAGGGAGGATGGCAATGAGAAAGGAAGCCAGAGGGAAATGTATCATGAATCTTTTGGAATCCAACTGGGGAAATTCATATGCCGAGGAAATTTTGTAACACCTTGATACAAATTGCATTCTGTATCAATGATTGAATATGGGGCGAACTCTAAAAATATGTTGATAAGGACAGACTTTTATACATTGCAATACTGTATTTGGACAAAAAGAAAATACCAGCTTTGATAATATGTATTTAACAAATATAGGTTTACGGTACAATAGGTCATATTTATAAAATATTGCCTTCAGAAAAGTATTCACACCTGTTGACTTTTTCCACATTTTGTTGTGTTACAGCCTGAATTTAAAATGGATGACATTTAGGTTTTGTGTCACTGGCCTACACATAATACCCCATAATGTCAAAGTGGAATTATGTTTTTAGAAATATTTACAAATTCATAAAAAATGAAAAGCTGAAATGTATTGAGTCAATAAGTATTCAACCCCTTTGTTATGGCTAGCCTAAATAAGTTCAGAAGTAAAAATGTGCTTAACAAGTCACATAATAAGTTGCATGGACTCACTCTGTGTGAATTAATAGTGTTTAACATGATTTTTGAATGACTACCTCACCCCTCACATACAATTATCTGTTAGGTCCCTCAGTCGAGCAGTGAATTTCAAGCACAGATTCAACCACAATGACCTGGGAGGTTTTCCAATGCCTCGTAAAGAAGGGCACCTGTTGGTAGATGGGTAAAAACATTTTTGACATTGAATATCCCTTTGAGCATGGTGAAGTTATTAATTATGCTTTGGATGGTGTATCAATACACCCAGTCACTACAGAAATACAGGTGTCCTTCCTAACTCAGTTGCTGGAGAGGAAGGAAACCACTCAGGGATTTCACCATGAGGCCAATGGTGACTTTAAAACAGTTACAGAGTTGAATGGCTGTGATAGGAGAAAATTGAGGATGGATCAGCAACATTGTAGTTACTCCACAATACTAACCTAATTGACAGAGTGAAAAGAAGGAAGCCTGTACAGAATAAAAATATTCCAAAACATGCCTGTTTTGCAACAAGGCACTGAAGTAATCCTGCAAAAAAATTGGCAAAGCAATTAACTTTTGTCCTGAATACAAAGTGTTATTTTTGTGGCAAATCCAATACAACACTTTACTGAGTATCCCTCTCCATATTTTCAAGCATAGTGGTGGCTGCATCATGTTATGGGTATGCTTGTAATCATTAAGGACTGGGGAGATTTTCAGGATAAAAAAGAAACGGAATGGAGCTAAGCACAGGCAAAATCCTTGAGGAAAACCTGGTTCAGTCTGCTTTCCACCAGACACTGGGAGATGAATTCCCCTTTCAGCAGGACAAAAACCTAAAACACAAAGACAAATATGCACTGGAGTTGCTTACCAAGATGACATTGAATGTTCCTGAGTGGTGTAGTTACAGTTATTACTTAAATCGGCATGAAAATCTATGGCATACATGAAAATGGCTGTCTAAGAATGATCAACAACCAACTTGACAGCGCTTGAAGAATGTTTAAAAGAATAGTGTGCAAATATTGTACAATCCAGGTGTGCAAAGCTCTTAGAGACTTACCCAGAAAAACCCACAGCTGTAATTGCTGCCAAAGGTGATTCTAACATGCATTGACTCAGGGGTGTGAATATTAATGTAAATGAGATAATTCTGTATTTAATTTTCAATAAATGTGCACAGATGTCTAAAAACATGTTTTCACTTTGTCATTATGGGGTATTATGTGTAGATGGGTGTGGATGGGTGAGAAAAAGATAATATTTAATCAATTTTGAATTCAGGCTGTTACAACAAAATGTGGAATAAGTCAAGGGGTATGAATACTTTCTGAAGGCACTGTATACTGTCACAGTGTCTGTGAAGTAGACACAACAATATTTCCTCACCTCCTGTTGCAAAGGCTATAGATATCCCACTGTTAAACAATACCCCTTATGCATAACGTTTATTTAAATACATATACAGTAACCATTATTATTATTATTATATTTTTTACAGTAAATTACATTGATATTTTTTGGTTTATTATGTTGTCTTAGTGGTAAGCTCGTAACCTCGTAAATAATATTTTTTTAGGTTTGACGCTGGCATTAAAACTTGGATATAGACTGGATAATAAAAGTGTGCACAACTTCCATACAAAGTAAAGTTTGAAAACCTTGCAAATGGATGATGATGTTTGGAGAAACCCAAAGGCTACAGTGATTATGATGAGTGATGATTATGAGGAGGAGGAAAATGGAAAGCCTATTTGAGAGCCTCTCTCTTTTTAGAGTCACTCTTTTCCAAATCGAATGGGAAGGCAGGTGAGTGGGTTCCCATCAGATTGCCCATGGCCACTTTTGCAAGAAGGGGCTTAAATCATTATAGGCTTGTAATCTATAATTTATATTTAAAAGTATTACATAAAATCAGACCCTAATGCCCTAGCACTGGAAAACCACTCCAGGGCTCAGTAGAAGGAGGGGAGCCACCTTTTAAGGTCTACATATACCATGGTAATGATGAGCCTGCCAAATTGATGGAATAACATACCATGTGAAGAAATGCAGAAGTCCTCTAACCTACAGGGGCCAACACCAACTCCCCTCTTTGACTGAGGTCCATACATGTTAGAGTGCCATTATACGTCTACAGTTGAGTTCATCCAATGGAATTGTTTTTTTAAACTACACTATTCAATAGAGATTTTGATGCAAGATAATTTCATTTGAGTCATAGACATTTGATTAACTATATATGTTGCCTAGAGGGGGTAGTGTTTTTGAATCCATTATTATATCCTACAGTACCAGCTCTCACACATTAGAATTAGACATTCATTCATGTTTCTCAAACATCAAATTTAGAAGTGTTTAAGGTTAAGTTTAGGCAATAAGGTAAGGGTTTGGGATAGGCTTAAAACTAAAATCTAAAAAATAACTTTCTATCACTGGATTCGAACTTGCAACCTTTGGAATCAAAGGCAGATGCTTCTGCTCATCTGGCATCTCCATCCACAACACCTTAGCAAAACCAAAATCTCCTTGAAGGTAACATCATTTTTGCCCCTAGTGGCCAATTTCCACGTGATCTCCCGACGTCCTCAGACATGGATGGACGTCGAATAGTGACTTGTATCACTGGTGACCTGGCTGATTATATCACTCTATTTGAACTTGACAGCGTATTCAACTGAAACATGAAAGAGAACAGATAAGGAATGGTTTGGTTGGGCATATTTGTATTGGTGGGGATCAAACAAATGTGCACAACATTTCTTATTAGTGCTACTGCTAACTGTTGCCAACAATTACAGGTTTTGTGAAGCAATTACATTAAACTTTTGTAGGATAGATCAGGGTAGTATTTAGCATAGTACACTCTTAGATAAAAAGGTGCTATCTAGAACCTAAAATGATTTTTTGGCTGCCCCCATAGAAGAACCCTTTGAAAAACCCTTGCTGGTTCCAGGTAGAACTCTTGCTGGTTCCAAGTAGAACCGTTTTGAGTTCAATTTGGAACCCTTTCCACAGAGGGTTCTACATGGAACCCAAAATTGTTCTACCTGGAACCAAAAATAGTTTTACCTGGAACCAAAAATGGTTATCCTATGGGGACAGCCAAATAACCCTTATAGAAACTTTATTTTCTAAGAGTGTAGTATCAGGAACAGTAGCATGAAAATTGAAACTGTGTTGTAACAAAAAATACAATTTAACATGTATTGATCAAGCTCAAGTAGTACTTTCTACCATCTGTGTTAACTCAGTTTCAAAACGTTTTCCTCTGTTTCTTGCCTACTACATAATATAGCCCAGAGGGGGCTATACTTCAAAGCAGGATCAATGAGTTAGCCAGCTAACTTGCCTAAATATTCTAATATACATTTATATTTTTTAGAAAGATAAGCTTTATATGGGCATGGTCAAATTGATTCAACAAACGAAAACGCATATCTACGTTTAGCTTTTTTAATTAACCAGAAAATGGATAGTTATGTCTGGTTTCTTATCAAAATTAGCTGGTTAATTTATTGATCCTGCTTTGTAGTATACAGCTTCGAACACTCCCTCTGTTTACACTGCGTTTGTCCTTCTCTGGGGTATAACGTTGAGTGTACACATTAGCCAGTAGCCACAACACATGTCCCTAAACCTGCAGTGGTGGGTAATTAGACAAGTTTAACACTAAATGATGCAGTTTGGTGATGGTGCAGTAATCCCCCATCATCCCCCTACTGTTGACTGACTGTGTTTAAACTCACTTTCGCCTACAGCTATGCAAAATACAAATCAGATTAGTGAAATATTGCACTGTACAGTATTGATTTTACGTTTGTTCATTTGTTCGCTCTCTAACTCCGGAGCGAGGACGACAATGAGAAAGGTAGACAGAGGCAAATGTATTGTAGCGACCCGCACAGACAGCTGTGTGTTATGTGTTAGGCTAGTAGATGGTTGTGTTGTACCTACCAGTACCCAGTGTTCGCGGGGTCCGACATGTCAATCAACCTGCTATCTGCCAATTACGGGAATGCCTGGAATGTTCTGATGCCGGGCATCCTGGCGGTTGGCGGAGTGGCGTGGAGGGGGGTTGGGCAGGGGGATGGAGCATTGGAAGTTAAGACCAGGTTTAGCCTTTGTTCTCTCTCTTTTTACGTCTGGGCTTCACAAGAGAAGGTCACGATTGGCTTGTGGGTTATCTTTCATTTATTTGGCGTGGGCTACGGCCAAACAGTAGCCTGTGTAAAGTTGGTTTAATAAACCGTCCATTCGTAAACTCAATCCTCTGTCTGGACAGTTGTTCTTTTATGATCTAGTCAGGTCATTACATTGGTGTCAGAAGTAAAAACGTTGATAAAAGTTAGCCAGCTAGCTAGCTGACTTCTGTGGCTAGCTACCGTAGGTGAGAACGGGGGTTGAAGATGCTTCGAGGGAATCCGAAAGTGAAGGTGGAGGTAGGGGACGATTATGGCCAAGGAGGTGCGTGTGCATGGACGTCGGGGGTTCTGGCTGAGGAGATCGCCAGGGCATCGGAGCCCAGAGGCCGCTTGAGGGAGGACGTTAGAGTGATGGCGGCTGAAGCGGGCATGAGTGCTTCGTCGACTGTGTTTCGCGCGGATTCTGGTGGGCGGACCGAAGGGGTGACGAGGAATCTGGGGCTCAGGATGTAAACAAACATGGCGGCGCCCAGTTCCCGGCTGCGTCCGTATCCGTTAAGACCCCGAAGTATTCCGGTAAGGCGGATTGGGAAGCTTTTCATGCTCAGTTTGAACTGTTAGCTCATTTTAGGGGGTGGTCGGATGAAGATAGGGCACTGCAGTTGGCTTTATGCCTCACGGATGAAGCTCTGGCCTGTTTGATATTGATTAGCCCCGAGGACAGACGTGATTATGGTGCTTTAGTGGGAGCACTGAGGAGGCGCTATGGACAGTGTGTACAGCCCGGGCTACTGCGCTCCGAACTGAGTAATAGACGCAGGCAGCCTGGAGAGCCTCTACGGGTGCTAGCTAATGACATTGAGAGCCTCTCTCGGCGGGCATATGCTCACATGCCCCCCTCCGTGCAGAGCGAGCTAGCACGGGACCAGTTCATACAGGCGCTCTCTCCTACGGAGCTGCGCATACAGACCCAGCTGGCTCATCCTGAGTCATTGCAGGTAGCCTTGGAGATGGCTTTGGAGAGGGAGCTGGTGTGGGCTGGGGCTTCAGCTGGGGCTTTGGTGGGGGTGCAGGGAGACAGACCCTCTGTGCGAGCTGGGGGGCAGAGCAGCCCGGAGCCGGAAAAGCCTGCATGGGTGGCTGAAATGACAGAACTCATTCGTGCTGTGTCGCTACAGGCGGCACGAAACACACGCCCTGGTCCCAGGGTCTGCTGGGGTTGTGGCCAGCCAGGCCATCTGCGCCGAGATTGCCCCATGTCCCCCAGAGCTCAGGGAAACGGCTCGGGGTCCGCATAGACCGGGTAGTGCGGACCCCTGGCTTTCTATCCCAACCACCATCTTCTTCAGGAGGAGCCCACCGGCACAGACGGGGAAGCAAGGCTCCACTTCCCCCAGAAGCAGACGAGGGCAAGCGGATGGAGCCTGTTGTTGTGGTGGGCCGGACCTGTGTTGGGGACTTTTGTCATGTCCCTGTCACTGTGGAGGGGGTGCCCTGCTCCGCCCTGGTGGACACTGGGTCCACAGTAACCCTGGTGAGGCCAGATATTGTGCCAGGTTGGACTCAGTGTGAGCCTACAACTGTGCAGCTCCGCACAGTCACAGGTGAGCTGGCACCCATGAAAGGGAAGGGAATAATGACTCTGACAGTAGGGGGCAGGACTGTGCGTCATCCTGTGTGGGTGGCGGCTGTGCAGGACCCTTGTATCCTGGGGTTGGACTTTCTTAGGAGCACAGGCTGCCAGTTAGACCTAAATAGGGGCACACTGAGCTTCCAGGGAGGGCCGGAGGTCACCATGGCCCCTAATGTCACATTCACTCAACCCAACAAACCCTTTACTCCAACAGTTAAAGCAGCAGAGACTCATGGCTGCCCCCCCTCCCCCACATCTGGGTGTGACTTTTCCCCAGCCCCCCTGTCACCTACGGCGTTGCGTTACATTCCCCCAGCTACCTCCACGACACAGTCCTCTGTGAGCCCGGGCCGCGCCCCCCCCAGCCCAGCTACCCCAGATGGGAGGGGAGAGGACACTGTCTGCAGTGAGGGAGATATGGGGGAGGAACTGTGTTGGTCTTGACCCCGAGCAGCAGGAACGGTTGAGGCAGTTGCTGTTTGAATTCAGAGACAGCTTTGCGCTGAGTGAGGAAGAGGTGGGTCAGACTCATCTGGTGCAGCATGAGATCGACACAGGTGATGCTCGACCTATCAAGATGCGTCCCCGCCGTATCTCGCTGGCACGCCAGGAGGCGGCAGACAAGGCTGTGTTGGAGATGCAGCGGGCAGACTTCATTGAGCCCTCAGACAGCCCCTGGGCGGCGCCAGTCGTCATGGTTCCGAAGAAGGGGGGCAAGCTGAGGTTCTGTGCGGACTACAGGCGGCTGAATGAGGTAACCAGGAAGGACTCATACCCCATACCACGTATCGATGAGTCGCTGGACCTGGTTAGGGGGTCCTCCTGGTTCTCCTCACTAGACCTCCGCAGTGGCTACTGGCAGGTGCCCCTCTCCCCAGAGGCCAGAGCCAAAACTGCGTTCTCCACTAACAGAGGACACTGGCAGTTCAAGGTCCTGTGCTTTGGCCTGTGCAACGCTCCAGCTACTTTTGAGCGTTTGATGGACAGGGTGCTGGATGGCATCCCCCGACAGCAGTGTCTGGTATACCTCGATGACATCCTGGCCCATGGCAGCTCCTTCCAGTCAGCCCTGGGGGCGCTACGGTGTGTGCTGGAGAGGGTGGCTGCCGCAGGTCTGAAGCTCCACCCCGAGAAGTGCCACTTCATGAGGAGAGAGGTGTCCTTCTTGGGCCACTGAGTGGGGAAGGAGGGGATCAGCACCATGGAGGACAAGGTAGCGGCTGTCAGAGACTGGCCCAACCCCACCGACCAGCGTCAGCTGAAGAGCTTCCTGGGCCTGGCCTCGTACTACAGGAGGTTTGTACGGGGCTTCTCAAGCGTTGCTGCTCCACTGAACCGCCTGCTGCCGAAGGACAAGGCTTTCACTTGGACAGTGGAGTGTGAGGAGGCGTTCAACACCCTCAAACGTGCACTGATCGAGGCCCCCGTGCTCGCCCCCCCTGACCTCACATTGCCCTTTGTCCTGGACACAGACGCGAGCAATGTGGGCATGGGTGGGGTGCTGGCCCAGGTGGGGCCAGAGGGGGAGAGAGCGGTGGCGTACTTCAGCAAAACATTTGACAAACATGAGCGCCGCTACTGTGTCACCCGGCGGGAGCTCTTGGCTGTTGTGGCTTCCGTCAAACACTTCAAGTACTACCTGGGTGGTCTGCCCTTTACTGTAAGGACTGACCACTCTGCTCTCCAGTGGCTCATGTCTTTCAGAGAGCCAGAGGGGCAGGTGGCACGCTGGTTGGAGGAGCTTCAGCCGTATGACTTCACGGTGGTGCACAGGGCAGGGGCACGCCACTCCAACGCCGACGCCATGTCCCGTCGGCCGTGTACTGCAGACGGCTGCCGCCACTGTGAACGGAGAGAGGGACGGGAGAGAGAGCTGTGTGCAGAGGAGGGGGTCTGTGCCACAGTGTGTCGGGCGAGCGGGCCTGTCTGCTGTGAGCTGCAGACTGTCGACGTGGCTGAATGGGGGCAGCAGCAGGGACGGGACACAGACCTACAGCCAGTGCTACAGTGGGTAGAGGCGCAGGTGAGGCCACCATGGGAAGAGGTGACAGCGCTCTCACTCGCGACCAAAGGGTTGTGGTCAAAGTTTGAGCGACTGCGGCTGGCTGATGGCGTGTTACAGCGGGCATGGAAGGAGTCAGCTACGGGGGAGGAGAGGTGGCAGGTGGTGGTCCCAAAAGCATTGCGGGAGGCTGTGCTCCAGAGTACTCATGGGGGGGTGGGGACTGGACACTTTGGGGTCACAAAAACACTGCGCCGCCTCCGTCAGGGCTTTTACTGGGGGCAGCACAAGAGGGACGTGGAAGACTTTTGCCGCCGCTGTGACAACTGCACAGCGAGAAAGGGCCCCCCAGGCCGCTCTCATGCTCAGCTCCAACAGTTCCCAGTGGGGGCTCCCATGGAGAGGGTGGGAGTGGATGTAGTTGGGCCGTTCCCCACCACAGACAGTGGAAACCGCTGGGTGCTCACGGCCATGGACTATTTCACAAAATGGCCCGAGGCCTATGCTCTGCCTGACCAGGAGGCAGAGACCATCGTCGACGCCCTGACAGCGGGGATGTTCAGCAGGTTTGGAGCTGCAGAGTCCATCCACAGCGACCAAGGCAGAAACTTTGAGTCCCGTGTGTTCGCCACCATGTGTGAGAGGCTGGGTATGCACAAGACCCGCACTACTCCCCTCCATCCTCAAAGTGATGGCCTTGTGGAGCGCTTCAACAAAACGCTTGGACAGCAGCTGGCCATCGTCTCTTCCAAACACCAGCGTGACTGGGACAAGCACCTGCCTATGGTCCTCATGGCATGCCGCTCCGCTGTCCAAGACTCCACCTCCTGCACGCCTGCCCTCCTCATGCTGGGGAGAGAGATCCGTACCCCTGCGGAGATGGCGTTTGGTCGGCCCCTGGATAGCCCTCATGTTTCCCCGGGGCCGGAGTATGCCCGGAGACTCCAGGACCGCCTGGAGACAGCCCACACCTTCGCCAGAGAGCAGCTGCTGAATGCAGGTGTGAGGCAGAAGAGGAACTATGACGTGCACACCCGGGGAAGGCACTTTGTGGCTGGGGAGCTGGTCTGGGTCTACAGCCCGCTAAGGAAAAAAGGCAGATGCCCCAAGTTGGACAGTCACTGGGTGGGACCCTGCAGTGTCCTGGAGAGGGTAGGGGAGGTTGTTTACCGGGTGCAGCTTCCTCCCAGGGGGAGAAAGGTGACACTGCACCGGGACAGGTTAGCCCCATATAGAGGGGCCTCTTCTCCCCAAACCCCAGGAACCCCCACAATTCCCCTCTCTGGCAATGACATTCTCCAGGCACCCACCCCCAGGTGCCGCAGACAAGGCTCCAGACAGCCCACTCCCCCTGTGTCACCGCGTGGTTCACCAGAGCCACGGACTGTATTACCCGTTCCCGCTTCCTTGTCCCCCATGTCCTTGCCTTCATCCCCTGGTTCCCAGAGGGGCACTCTGCGGCTATCACAGCCACGCAGGCA
The DNA here is from genome assembly GCF_964263955.1 of Coregonus lavaretus. Taxonomy (NCBI): domain Eukaryota; kingdom Metazoa; phylum Chordata; class Actinopteri; order Salmoniformes; family Salmonidae; genus Coregonus; species Coregonus lavaretus. Next base: position 13,274,325 of record NC_139994.1, read on the forward strand.
AAGGAGACCTCCGGGTCGCTTCAGAGACTTTGTTTGTTCCCTCTGGGATGAGGGACTTTGTGGTGGGGGGGCTGTATAGCGACCCGCACAGACAGCTGTGTGTTATGTGTTAGGCTAGTAGATGGTTGTGTTGTACCTACCAGTACCCAGTGTTCGCGGGGTCCGACATGTCAATCAACCTGCTATCTGCCAATTACGGGAATGCCTGGAATGTTCTGATGCCGGGCATCCTGGCGGTTGGCGGAGTGGCGTGGAGGGGGGTTGGGCAGGGGGATGGAGCATTGGAAGTTAAGACCAGGTTTAGCCTTTGTTCTCTCTCTTTTTACGTCTGGGCTTCACAAGAGAAGGTCACGATTGGCTTGTGGGTTATCTTTCATTTATTTGGCGTGGGCTACGGCCAAACAGTAGCCTGTGTAAAGTTGGTTTAATAAACCGTCCATTCGTAAACTCAATCCTCTGTCTGGACAGTTGTTCTTTTATGATCTAGTCAGGTCATTACAGTATCATGAATCTATTGGAATCCAACTGGGTTGAATTCATACACCGAAGAAAGTATGCAAGACCAGTGCTTGACTTGGGCCGGCGCTGTCTGGAGCGCCATACCGGCACTTCACATTTTTGGGGAATTGCAAACGGTGTCGATGTCAGATCTGACTTCCTACCAAATCTGACTGACCGTCGCACCGAACGGTGTCACAAATCAACGTTTTGGATGTGATTCGCTGCTTTTCTCACAATTTCCGCCGCATAGTTACTGTTGCTACGACTAACAGGCGCGTGCGAGCAGTTCCCAGAAAAAGGCGAGACAGATCGGGCAAGCAAGGTGCTGAAACGAAAGCTAGCAATATGATGGCTAATATGTAGATAGCTAGCTACAGTATCTTACATAGCTGGCTATGGTGAGAGGCAACAGTGTGTTTTGCTAACTGGCTAGCAACCCGTTGTACTGTATATTTGAGCTTGATCAACAAGTGATGTGTCTTTGTCAAATTTTAAGAGTTGAGTATCTGGCTAGTCCACTCAAGTCTGCCTGCTTACAAGCTTACACATTCATTCTTGTTCTAAAAAAATTAATTGGTGTTCAAGAAACAGGTTATAATTTACATATAGTAATTAATGTACAACTAGGTTTCCTTGAATATGGTTTCCAACATAAAAGATTGCCAGAACTTTATTGAAGAGCAAGTGTATAACTGTATTGTGATTATTTTTTACAGAATACATAATTCACCTGTGACTAGTGGCTGCAAACAAAGTAGCACTGGTCATTATGACTGAACAGTTTTAGCAGTATAGCAACAACTTTATTACAGTTAGTTTTATTTAATTGGTTCAGGGTAGTAATGCCACCATGGCGCATTGGTGAGAATGCAATGAAGTCAAAAGGAAAAGGTTCCAGTATTGGATATTTATTACACAGATAAAACAGGAACACAGAGGCACATGAGGGGTTTGAATGGAGGGGTTGGAATGGAGGCTTAGTAGTTTCAAGTCCTGTAGGATGATCGTTGTAGGTAGGAAGGTTTGTGGTTTCTGGAAGGGAGATAAAAGCATATATTAGGATAGACATAATAACAAAAGTACATGAATGATAAAGTAGTGGCAAATATAGTGACTAATAGGTAGGGAGAGTGTCAGAACTGAGCATAACTGTAAAATAGTGGACCTAAAATGGCCAAGGTGGGAATGAAGAGGATCCTAACTTGTGGGGGAAAAAAGGAATACCAACCAACCACTTGAGCCCAATGTTCAATGAAAAAGAGCATTGCATTGTATTTACAGAGAGTCTGAACTATTTATATTCTAGTTTTGATAGTCTGGACTTTAGTACTGAGAAGGATGAGCTGCTGTGTGAACTCTTATCATTAGCACAAGAGGAAAATCTATTTGGTAATAGAGGAAGTATTGTTGTATTAAAGGAGCAATAAGCAGTTGCTACATACATTTTTTGACTTATAAATTATTATTTGTATTTTTTATTTAGCCTTTATTTTAACAGGGAAGACATAATGAAACCTAGGTCTCTTTTACAAATGCACCATGTATATACAACATAAATATACACATTATACCCAAACTATATATATATATATATATATATATATATATATATATATATATATATATATACAGTGCAATCGGAAAGTATTCTGACCCCTTTACTTTTTCCACATTTTGTTACGTTAGAGCCTTATTCTAAAATGCAATAAATAGTTCCCCCCTCTCATCAATCTACACACAATACCCCATAATGACAAAGCAAAAATAGGTTTTTAGAAAATGTTGCACATTTGTGACTCATTTCAGGAAACTAGGAGCATATCACGTGTCACCACTTCACAGGAGAGCCATTTGAACGTAAACTTTTTTTTAAAAATCTAAATGCGTTTTTTTGCCAGAAATGCCTTCTGGAACATGTGAACTTTAATGTGCCTTAATAACGAACTTGTATGCCATCTGTAAATACGAATAAAATTGTTAAATTACGAGTCCAGTTGGTTTAGCCACAGAAAAGACAGGAACCTAACCGCTAGCCATGATTGGCTGAGATAATGGAAGGGCTGGACATGCCGAGGGATGAGTTCGGATTGGTCTGCCATGTAGCCCGCTTCTGTCTATAGCATGTGCTGGTCAGTATGTGTAGGTAATCCTTTCTAACGCAGCTTAAAAATATATATATATCATGTAGTAGAACTGCAAAGGTGTTGCTCTCCACTTTCTGGAGGACAGAGTTTTGAAATCAGTGGAATGCACAGTGGAATTAGAGTAAGATAGCTAAGGAGATGGAGAACATTCTAGCGTTTGATTGCAAATATGCAGACGGAGTCGAAAAGAGAACACATAGAAGGCTGTTGTGTAAAACACCTGTCTCCGGATTACATCTTCAAACTAAGGCAACCATGGCATCCATTACAGAGAGGGAGAAGTGTCCATCCATATATATGGGTAAGATAGTCTAGCTAGCTACATTTTCAAATATTACACGTTTCTAATTTTGTCAGAAAGTTGTTTTCATTTCAAGTTAAAGTGTAATGTTAGCTAGCTAACGTTAGCTGGCTTGCTAGCTAACGGTACGTGTATGATCTGTGTAGTAATATTATTTGTATCTCAGAGCCATTTGCATTGCTAGTTATAGCCTAATGTTAGCTTGCTAGCTAACATTGAACCTGGTTGGTTAGCTACCTGCAGATTAATGCAAGGTAATAATGTTATGAGTTGGGATTATGGTTCATTGTTTAGCTAGCTAGCTAGCTACATGTCTAAACAAAAGACTCCACTATGCAAGTAACCATTTCAATAGAATGTTCATGATGTCACTGCGACAACTGTCGATAGACGTAGCTGGTAAATTTGCTCTGGCTATCTACTACGATTTCAGAGCACTCGTCTGAGTGTGCCAGAGCGCAGAATAACTGATGAATCTACGAACGCGCAACACCCGTTGAATATGGCCGGTGTCAGTAAATGTTGGCAAAAAATCGTAATTAAATTGTTGCCAGCAGCACAGTTGCAGTCACCAACGCTCTGGATAACATAAAAACAGCCTAACCAGATCTGCTAGGGCGAGTAAAATGGTCAGAGTGAGCTGTTCCCTCATTTGTGTCTGGAAGTAGCTAGCAAGATAGCCAACGTTAGCCAGTTACCTTGGGTGCTTGACAGCTGTTGTTAGGTCAGAAAGCTTGGATCAACCCTACTCCTCGGCCAGAGCGTCCAGTGTGCGCTCTGAACGCTCCAAGAGCAAAACACTATGAATTTACGAACTGACAATCTGACAACGCTCTGAGTTTACGATTGCCCAGAGCGCACTCTGAGCACTCTGGCACTCCAGATTGAATTTACGAACACACCCGTAGTATAAACCAGCCTTTAGTCTTGAAATCTTTGTTTTTTAAGTACATGGCCTCACATGTGAATCCTTAAAGAGTTGGTTGGGGCTAAAGCTTGAGGGTATGAACGATGTTGAATGGGTGTAGACAATGAAGAGCTCTCCAGTAGGTGTACCAAAACATTCAAGGGCCATTTTCTCAAAAGTGAGGTTACAGTTGATCAACTTTCAAAGCAGAATTACTTTCCCATTATTCCTCAACTGTAGTGTAAGATATACCATGTTCTAGCTCTGAGTCTCTACTTTTATCCAATGTAAAAAAAACACCATTAGAAATGTTGCTACATGAGACCAAATCAAGCCAGTCGGTATTCAGACCCTTTACTCAGTACTTTGTTGAAGTACCTTTGGCAGCAATTACAGCCTTGCGTCTTCTTGGGTATGACGCTACAAGCTTGGCACACCTGTATTTGAGGAGTTTCTCCCATTCTTCTCTGCAGATCCTCTCAAGCTCTGTCAGGTTGGATGGGGAGTGTCACTGCACAGCTATTTTCAGGTCTCTCCAGAGATGTTCGATCAGGTTCAAGTCCGGGCTCTGGCTGGGCCACTCAAGGACATTCAGAGACTTGTCCCGAAGCCACTCCTGCGTTGTCTTGGCTGTGTGCTTAGGGTCATTGTCCTGTTGGAAGGTGAACCTTCGCCCCAGTCTGAGGTCCTGAGTGCTCTGGAGCAGGTTTTCATCATGGATCTCTCTCTCGATCCTGACTAGTCTCCCAGTCCCTGCCGCTGAAAATCATCCCCACAGCATGATGCTGTCACCACCATGCTTCACCTTAGGGATGGTGACAGGTTTTCTCCAGATGTGACACTTGACATTCAGGCCAAAGAGTTGAATATTGGTTTCATCAGACCAGATAATCTATTTTTTATTTTATTTTTTTATTTTTTATTTTTTTCTCCAAAATTCAAAAAGGCTTATTTTTATTTTCATACAGGAAATCTTTCAACAGGGTCAAAAGACATTGGGGGTGGAGTTTTTAGACAGAAAATTGCCTGTTGATTATCTGTTATGGTAGTTAGCTGTCACAATTGTATTAGATGTACCAATGCAGCGTAAGTAGCAACCATGATCATCATTACCACAATCTAAAAAGACATTGATATACAAACACTTGTAGTGTACAGTAGTAGTAGTTACAAAATAACAGTGATGACATTGAATGCATTTGAATAATCTCTCACAATACTTCTACACACAAGAAGCTAAACAAAAAAAGATCAACTCTACAGCCTGTACAATAGCACAAAACGACAATAACAATATTCTTGACGGATGTGTAAAAAAAAAAAAAAAAAAAGCTTTTATGTAAAGCATGCCATAAATTATTAAACAGGTTATCAAAAATATTGTCGTCCCTGGAACTAGAGTGATATCATGGAAATGTTTGGAGTGCCTTTTGGTTTCCGTCTTCTGGTTTGGTTCGGTGAAGCAAAAGTCCCTCCTCCATGAGTCATGGGCTTCATCTCACGACCGTCTCCATCTGCCTCGGGCCGATCCCTTCCCACCATTTTCTTACTGTTCTCTACAAGCTCCATTAGGGCCTTGTCCATGTAGAACTCTCGGCCGGGGCTGCCGTCGTTGTGCTTGGTGTCCACGGCGAAGCAGAGGAATAGAACGTCCACCACGATCTCAAAGACAGACAGGAAGCAGTGGGCGACCAGCCAGGAGAACAGGCAGACGATGAGCAGGGGCAACACCCACACCGTGTAGTCCCGCTGGTAGTTGAGAGACAATACACCCACGAACGCAGTGCAGGAGACGATCAGTACCTTTCCCAGGAAGAGGACAAAGTCCCCCACGGTGTTGATGGTGGCCACTCTGAGGGCATTCTCTACCAGGATGACGAAGGCGTCGCGCGCCGACGTACAGAAACTGGTGCTGTTGATCGCTGTGGCCGTGTACGCGTTTTGATTCAGGTATGTTAGACACTTCTTCAGGGACCACAAGCAGCAGATGCAGGCTTTCAGCATACAGCGAGCACAGGCATTTTATTTTCCTTTCAGCTGGTTGTGGATGTAGGTGAGGATGAGGCGAGGGATCTCCACCAGGGTGATGATGAAGGAGCCTTTGGCCACGGTGCCCAGGTGGTAGCGGGCAAGACGCAGCATAGACGACACGATGGGGGTCATGGGCAGTTGAGATTTATTCCTGGTGAAGTAGTAGGTGACCACAGCTCCAGCCACGGTCATCTGCTGGCAGGCCAGGATGAACTGACTGATCCAGATGAGGCCCACAGCGTGGTACCACACCATGTACTGGAGTGGACCTGACATTTGATACTCCACCAACCCTGTCTCCTCACTCTGCACAGGGCTACCTGTGGTTCCGAGGAAGAGTAGCACACCAAGCCAGGACACCCAGAAGAGCATGAGGCTGAGGAAGGTCCAGAAGGGCTGCAGGGCCAGCAGGGGCAGGTGAGTGAACACCTTGCCTGCCACGTGGAACAGGGTGATGGTCAGCGCCACGCGCTTCCTCATGAAGAACAGTAGCAGCAGCAGGATCACCGTGAAGACAGTGGCAATGATGGCATAGACAAGCAGAGCCTGGACGTTGTCTGTGGCCACTTGCTGTTGGGGTCTTGTTTCTCATGCTCTGAAAGTCTTTAGGTGCCTTTTGGCAAACTCCAAGCGGGCTGTCATGTGCCTTTTACTGAGGATTGGCTTCCGTCTGGCAACTCTATCATTTTTTGCTACACTTCCCCAGATCTGTGCCTCGACACAATCCTGTCTTGGAGCTCTATGTACAATTCCTTCGACCTCATGGTTTGTGGGACCTTATATAGACAGGTTTGTGCCTTTCCAAATCATGTCCAATCAATTGAATTTACCACAGGTGGACTCCAATCAAGTTATAGAAACATCTCAAGGATGCTTAATGGAAACAGGATGCACCTGAGCTCAATGTCGAGTCTCATAGCAAAGGGTCTGAATACTTATGTAAATAAGGTAATTTTGATCTGTTTATTTTTTTAATTTGCTAAAATGTCTAAAAACCTGTTTTCGCTTTGTCATTATTGGGTATTGTGTGTAGATTGGTGAGGAAAACAACTAATTTAATCCATTTTAGAATAAGGCTGTAACGTAACAAAATGTGGAAAAAGACAAGGGGTCTGAATACTTTCCGAAGGCACTGTATACTGTAGCTAAGAAAGTAATACTATGTGTATCATGTGCCTCACCCTAATAATTTGGTCCCTTTCCCCCTCATAACTAAGCCTACAGTTCTGACTTGGTGGTGCACATGTAGCCTATAGCCTGTTTTAGAAAATGTAATCATCGAATATTGTAAGAGCTTTCATTGTCTGCTTTTATGGCCCCTTTACTTATCCTACGTTTCTGACTTGATGGACAGGGAGAATACTGTAAGAACGGCCCATATTCTGAATTCTGTAGCTGTACATTTAAAAAGTGCTGAACAAATAGTTATTGACTACGTCCGTCCTAGCTCGCTCATTAATGTCTTAATCAGAATTATGGATTGCCTCTTATCCGCTCATCGTTCCCTTATGCCATAGTTTGTACATCTCAATTGTCAGTAGAAACCACATTTGTTTAAGCAAGTCAGCCATATCAGCTATGTTTTTTAAAAAGGCAGTAAATGAGGCTGAATGAACTGTTTCACTGCCAGACAAGGCTCTGCTGATAGCCAGGTGTAGCGATGGTAAGGATTCACTCCATGGTGCTGAAAAGCTCTGCTGTTGGGACAGCTTTATGTAGGCCCTAACAGTTTGTGGGCACCGTTTGTCACCCTTATAGTGCAAGGAATGTATTGTTTAGTGTTGTGTTGTGTAGTGCCTTTGCTGGCATGCATCTAAAACATTTTGTTTTTGTTGGCCCCACCAAGATTTACATGCTAAAATCCCCACTGGATTTACATATTTTTTTATTTTTTTAAATCTCAGATAGCACAAGGCCTTTGAAGAGAACCGTAGGCGTGACATGAAGTTGGATGAACGGCTCATGACTCTACCAGGTTTCTGTCCTTGCCAATCACCAAACCTGTCCCACAGTTGCTTATATCACCATACTCCATCAGTTTAGAAAATACCGCTTACATCCGAAAAATGTGCCAAACCAACAAAAATAATAATCATGTAAACATCTGTATTCTGAAACTGTTTTCCAATAAAAGCTATTTACTGTATGTACTGATCGAGGGGCTTTTTAAATGTTGTTTCTGTAATGTACTTTATAATATAGGAGACCTCCTTCGCTGGTGTAGATGGTCTTCACGAGGATACTCTCCTACATATGCTCATTGATGTTGCCCTCCAGTGGGTACACCGTCACCTGGAACTCCTAGGACACACACATAAACAAATGCATACCAATGTAGCTCTCCAGAAGCAGGGCAAAATAATGGAGATAGTGACCAGGGCCCAAAGACTCTCAGAGTAGGAGGGCTGATCTTGGATCAGATCCCCTCTGTCCTTAAAATGTTGTTCATTATGATCTTACATTTAGCAAATTCTTAGTCTGAATTGTTCTCTTGGGTCAAAGTGAATTTTATCTTGGGACCTAGCTACAGTGGGGAAAAAAAGTATTTAGTCAGCCACCAGTTGTGCAAGTTCTCCCACTTAAAAAGATGAGAGAGGCCTGTAATTTTCATCATAGGTACACGTCAACTATGACAGACAAAATGAGGAAAAAAATTCCAGAAAATCACATTGTAGGATTTTTAATGAATGTATTTGCAAATTATGGTGGAAAATAAGTATTTGGTCAATAACAAAAGTTTCTCAATACTTTGTTATATACCCTTTGTTGGTAATGACACAGGTCAAACGTTTTCTGTAAGTCTTCACAAGGTTTTCACACACTTTTGCTGGTATTTTGGCCCATTCCTCCATGCATATCTCCTCTAGAGCAGTGATGTTTTGGGGCTGTCGCTGGGCAACACGGACTTTCAACTCCCTCCAAAGATTTTCTATGGGGTTGAGATCTGGAGACTGGCTAGGCCACTCCAGGACCTTGAAGTGCTTCTTACGAAGCCACTCCTTCGTTGCCCGGGCGGTGTGTTTGGGATCATTGTCATGCTGAAAGACTCAGCCACGTTTCATCTTCAATGCCCTTGCTGATGGAAGGAGGTTTTCACTCAAAATCTCACGATACATGGCCCCATTCATTCTTTCCTTTACACGGATCAGTCGTCCTGGTCCCTTTGCAGAAAAACAGCCCCAAAGCATGATGTTTCCACCCCCATGCTTCACAGTAGATATGGTGTTCTTTGGATGCAACTCAGCATTCTTTGTCCTCCAAACACGACGAGTTGAGTTTTTACCAAAAAGTTATATTTTGGTTTCATCTGACCATATGACATTCTCCCAATCCTCTTCTGGATCATCCAAATGCACTCTAGCAAACTTCAGATGGGCCTGGACATGTAATGGCTTAAGCAGGGGGACACGTCTTGCACTGCAGGATTTGAGTCCCTGGCGGCGTAGTGTGTTACTGATGGTAGGCTTTGTTACTTTGGTCCCAGCTCTCTGCAGGTCATTCACTAGGTCCCCCCGTGTGGTTCTGGGATTTTTGCTCACTGTTCTTGTGATCATTTTGACCCCACGGGGTGAGATCTTGCGTGGAGCCCCAGATCGAGGGAGATTATCAGTGGTCTTGTATGTCTTCCATTTCCTAATAATTGCTCCCACAGTTGATTTCTTCAAACCAAGCTGCTTACCTATTGCAGATTCAGTCTTCCCAGCCTGGTGCAGGTCTACAATTTTGTTTCTGGTGTCCTTTGACAGCTCTTTGGTCTTGGCCATAGTGGAGTTTGGAGTGTGACTGTTTGAGGTTGTGGACAGGTGTCTTTTATACTGATAACAAGTTCAAACAGGTGCCATTAATACAGGTAACGAGTGGAGGACAGAGGAGCCTCTTAAAGAAGAAGTTACAGGTCTGTGAGAGACAGAAATCTTGCTTGTTTGTAGGTGACCAAATACTTATTTTCCACCATCATTTGCAAATAAATTCATAAAAAATCCCACAATGTGATTTTCTGGATTTTTTTTCTCAATGTGTCTGTCATAGTTGACGTGTACCTATGATGAAAATTACAGGCCTCTCTCATCTTTTTAAGTGGGAGAACTTGCACAATTGGTGGCTGACTAAATACTTTTTTCCCCCACTGTACTTGTATCAACTGGTATAGATTAACTTCATGGCGATGAGCTTCTACATGTGCTCAGTGAAGTTGCTTGCCCTCCAGTTGCCACCACCACTCTCCAGCCTGGTACTAGAAATCCTAGGTGTACAGGCAGACAGAAAGACATACTGGCAGACTGTGCAACAAAATCTAATGCAAATGTTGTAGCTAATGGTGTAATTACCTTGACATGCTTTTCAGATAGTGGCTAGACAGAAGCCACTGAATCTTCTTTATTCTAAATGTAAAAGTAAAACAAATAGAACCTAATCAAGCTAATTCATGCAGTAAAACGGGTTGCTAAACAGTTAGCAGAACACATAGCCAGCTATCTAAGCTACAGTAGCTAGCTATTAGCCATCATCGTTTCAGCACCTTGCTTGCCCAATCTGTCTCCCCTTTTCCCGGGAACTGCTCACACGCGCCTGTTAGTCGTGGCAACAGTAACTATGGCGGAGTTGTGGGAGAGAAGCAGCGAATCAGCTTCCAAAACATTTCTTTGTGACACAGATCGGCACGACGGTCAGTCAGATTCCGTTGGCAGTCAGATCTGGCATCGACTCAGCTCCTCTATAAAATAAGTAGCTTATAGCCGGCCCAGATTCACACACCTAGTAAAAAAAAAGGTTGATCAAAGTGGAATGAAGGCGGGATCTGCATTGAATAGCAATGGAGAGTGGGAATTAATGTATTTCTTGATTCTGCTCTGTTCAAGTTTATTTGCTGCTAGTCTGTGAATCTGTGAGTAGGCTGTTGGAGATTGCAGTGATTGAATCAATCCGTCAACCTGAATGTGCATCATGCGCTGTTCCAAGTTGTCAAATGAGAGTTTGTAAGGTCATGAAAAGTCATGGAAATTAATTTATTAATTTTTTTATAACGTAATTCATGAAGGCACACTTTTAAATATGATCAATCACTTAGAAATATACATATCAGCCTTCAGTGAATGACCCTTCAGTGCTTGTCTGTGTGTGCTGTGTGTGTGCCAGTGCGAGTGGGCAGTTGCCCAAGGAGAGAGTGCAACATTTCAGCAGAAGGTATAACATAATGACAGACCAGTGGTGATTTTAGCATGTAAATCTTGGTGGGGCAAACAAACAGTTCGATTTATGATGACGTCATTGATCTTCAGGTCGTAGCTCTAGAAAGAGGCCCGAGTTCCGGATGTACAATTCCGAGTTGGATGACCGTTCAAAACGTATTTTCCCAGTCGGAGCTTGTTTTTTCCCAACTTCCCAGTTGTCTTGAACTCACTGAAGTCAAGTTTTCGCAGTTTAGAGTTCACAGTTGTTTTCAGCGCGGCACAAATCATGCTTCATTGACAGCATGGCCAATGTTGAATGTTTATCATTTTAAACTTGGAAAAGAGACACTTAATCCCAGATTTGGGACCACTCAGCCACTCCACTGAATAGCAGGCTAGTGATTGCTTTATAATGCTTGCAGTTAGCCACGGTCACTAATTCCTTCCAAACCACTCATTGTTGCGATTTCCAACTTGTTGTGTAATGTTTATGTCCAATGACCGATGAGCACCGATACGTTTAATCTATAATTTATTTTCATTATTTCTCTTCATATGACAAGGATTAAAAAGGATTTGCCAGTAGATTGTTGACTTGATTCATGATGATGACTGCTAGCTAAAATTTTGAAAGTAAGATGTTGACATGATCAGTCCAAACAAAGCTACTGTAGATATAACATGATTTGACGTCATTTTATCTGTGGCCATTGACCTTGAGACTTCTTGGATGGGCACTTCTAATGTAACTCTATGGCAGCACCCAAGGGGCTTGAATTTTCGAGCTCTGCCCTTAGTCTTGGCGGTGACGTACTGTCCCCACCAGTGACAGAACACTGAGCTACTAGATCAATGCCAAGAGTGTGCAAAGCCGTCATCAAGGCAAAGGGTGGCTATTTGAAGAATCTCAAGTATAAAATATATTTTGATTTGTTTAACACTTTTTTGATTACTACATCATTCTATATGTGTTATTTCATAGTTTTCATGTCTTCACTATTATTCTACAATGTAAAAAATAGTAAAAAATAAAGAAAAACGAAAACTCTACTTGAATGAGTAGGTGTGTCCAAACTTTTGACTGGTAGTGTACCTTGCTTTGAAGTAGCCTACCTTATCCATTTGATCCCTGATTCATTGAATGAGGGAATCATTTTATAAAGACAAAAGTATTTGGTTGTAATGGCAACCATCCTCCAGGATAGCTAGTGGGTGTGCATGCTTAAACATCAGCTGCTTTGGTGGCTTTGGTGTTTCAGGGCTGGATCAAAAGCCAAGCCTACACACCCAGGAGCTCTCCAGATGGAGGGTTGACCACATGTTGACAACATGTGACCAACAGTGCAGTTCTACTTTGTGGGGGGTTAAGTGCCTTGATCAAGGGCACAATGGCAGGAGGTGGTAGGCCTACATGGGATCAGACACAGCAGCCTTCCAGTGTCAATAATGGTTACTTTTTCATGTAGGCTATAATAAAAGTCATGAAAATGTGGAGAAGTCATGGAGAAGTCATGGAAAATGTGTATGAACCCTGAACAGTGAATAATCAGAGGTCTCTATAGCATAATGTCATTTGTGAATTTCGGTGAACATAGTCTAATGGACCGACTTGGAAAAAGACAGCTCCTGCACTTCTTTCGTTCCAACCAAGCACTGTGTAAGACCTTGGTACAAATGTAATTCTGTATCAATGATTGAATATGGGGCGAACTCTGAAAACATGTTGATAAGGACAGTGTCTGTGATACAGCAATTGTATTATCTCTATGAATTTGGAATGGATAACATACACTACATGAGTATGTGGACACCTGCTCGTCGAACGTCTCATTCCAAAATCATGGTCATTAATATGGAGTATTTGCTGCTATGACTGCCTCCACCCTTCTGGGAAGGCTTTTCACTAGATGTTGGAACATTACTGCGGGGACTTGCTTCCATTCAGCCACGAGAGCATTAGTGAGGTCGAGCACTGATGTTGGGCAATTAGGCCTGGCTCGCAGTCGGCGTTCCAATTCATCCCAAAGGTGTTCGATGGGGTTGAGGTCAGGGCTCTGTGCAGGTCAGTCAAGTTCTTCCACACCGATCTAGACAAACCATTTCAGTATGTACCTCGCTTTGTGCACGGGGGCATTGTCATGCTGAAACAGGAAAGGGCATTCCCCAAACAGTTGCCACAAAGTTGGAAGCACAGAATCGTCTAGAATGGCCTTGAATGCTGTAACTAAGGGGCCTAGCCCGAACCAGGAAAAACAGCCCCAGACCATTATTCCTCCTCCACCAAACTTTACAGTTGGCACTATGCATTGGTGCAGGTAGCATTCTCCCAGATTTGTCCGTCAGACTGCCAGATGGTGAGGCGGGATTCATCACTCCAGAGAACGCGTTTCCACTGCTTCAGAGTCCAATGGAGGCAAGCTTTATACTACTCCAGCCGACGCTTGGCATTACGCATGGTGATCTTAGGCTTGTGTGCAGCTGTTCGGCCATGGAAACCCATTTAATGAAGCTCCCGACTAACAGTTATTGTGCTGATGTTGCTTCAAGAGGCAGTTTGGAACTCGGTAGTGAGTGTTGCAACTGAGGACAAATGATTGTTACGCGCTACGCACTTCAGCACTCGGTGGTCCCGTCCTGTGAGCTTGTGTGGCCTACCACTTTGCGGCTGAGCTGTTGTGGCTCCTAGACGTTTACACGTCACAATAACAGCACTTACAGTTGACCGGGGCATCTCTAGCAGGGCAGAAATTTGACGAACTGACTTGTTGGAAAGGTGGCATCCTATGATGGTGCCACATTAAAAGTTACTGAGCTCTTCAGTAAGGCCATTCTACTGCCAATGCTTGTCTATGGAGATTGCATCGCTGTGTGCTCGATTTTATACACTGGTCAGCAACAGGTGTGGTTGAAATAGCCGAATCCACTAATTTGAAGGGGTGTCCACATACTTTTGTGTAGTGTATGAAGCTGTTATATGACATGTGTGAGCTCATGCGTTTACATCTCCTTTGGGGAATCCCCAATTCTGAATTGAATAAGACCTCAGTGCCATGTTTATGACAGAAGAAAGAGCCTGCTAAACTATAATGAAGTGCATTTGAATGATAGTCAGATGTCCATGGGGACGCTGTGGAGACATGAAACCTCAGCAGAAAGCAGGTCAGTTGGAGTGTTTGTGTGATTGAAAGTGACAGCTCCCTTTTTAAATATATGACGTCTTCTTTTATTTAAGACATATGTCAGCAGTGACTCTAGGGCTTGATGTATGATAGGAGTGCCATATAGACTTGAAGTAAGGTGTTTTTTGTTGTATTTAAAAGTTTGGCATTCGAAAAGTTTTGACTTGAATGTTGGCTGTATGGCATATATGAGGGGAGGTGTGCCACTTTCTGTCCAATGAGGCAATTTCTGGAAAACAAATTCTGCAAGTAAAAATATGGTCACATTTTAGAACAGGGAACACATATTGAGGTAATATGCTCTTATTAGTCCCACATTGAGATGGCTTGCTAAGACTATTTTTTCTGTAATTTGATCTTTATTAATGATTAATATGCCATTATTATAGTTAACAAGGAGGTTATTAAGGATTGGCCAGTAATACATGACTTATAATGTTTGAATAACAAATCACTTAATTAAGGCCTAATATATGGCTTATAAGACATAAAAAAGGCTAATCAACTACAACCACACACCTCACTATAGGGGCAACAGGTAGCTTAGAAGTTAAGAGCGTTAAGCCGACTAGGTGAAACATCTGTCGATGTGCCCTTGAACAAGGCATGTGTGTCTGCTAAATGACTAAAATGTAAAAAATGTATAAACTTCAAATGAGTTGCTAATATGTGTACCTTAAAATAAAGTGTTACCAAATGTTTATCTGTAGGTGCATCATGATTGGCGCTAAAGCTTTCATTACTATGTGGGAACTCTCACTCCCCATCAAAACATTTTAGTATTTTATTAATGAGTCCATTAATACAAATCCCCCACAAATGGTTAATGTCAGCAGTCAAGTTTTCAAGATAGTTTTTGCTCTGTACTGACAGTGCTCTGTGACGATGATGCGTTTTTTGAGTGAACTATCCCTGACAGACAGGCTTGTGAATCATTAAGTTGCACTCAGTGCCTGAAACTTTTTCCATATTATCCATGTAGAAGCTCCAATTAAGCTCCATCTTTTCTCTATTTTCCCTCATTACTGTCATATTGGATAACCACGTCAACTGTATACTGTATGACGCAATCATATATAATAATCTTGCTTTGATTGATATGCTGTGTGTTGAGCTTATGCAGCAGTCAAATATGATTTGTTTTCTTTCAAATACTGTGCTTGATTGAGCTTGATTGAGCTTAATAGATCAGATTGGGTCTTAGAAATAAAACAGAATAACCATGGTGACAATATGGCAATCTTCCCCATAGCAATTATCAGGCACTGTCCATTCAAGTGTGTGTGAAATGTGTGGAACCAATTATATTAATATCGAAGAGCTTTAACCGAGACATGTGCAGACGTTATCTGAAAATACATATTATTTCATAAGCCTTATCTAAAGTGTTTGTTGGATGATGGCAGAAGTGAAACAACGTGCTACTTGTAAACAACTTCCTCTCCTGCCGGTAATGACGGTAACCTGCCGGCACCACCACCAGCACCATGTCCTCTGCTTGTGCATCTGGTTGACAGCATTGTTTCTCCCTGCTCGGTGGGAGACGGGCACCAGGCGAGGCATGTAGGGGAGATAGACTGGAAGATTTTTCCTGGAAGTCAGATTTTTTCCTTCCTCTAGCCTCAATGCACCTAGGCAGGCAGTCAGGCAGGCACACACATGCAATCATGTACACACACATTCACACACACATGCACACACACACACACACACTCATACACACATATACACACACACATACACGTTCACACGCACACACACACATGCACACACACACACACACACACGCACACACTGATAATCCAGGAGGAGTCATAGATCAAATGGCTGGAGGAAAGAACATCAGCGATGGGACTTCCTCATTCCTTTCTCTGTGTGTGGGAACGTGAGCGAAATTAGACATCTCAGTCGAACGTGTCCGAACACTGTTAGTGTGGATTTTAAACGTGACATTCAGTGAACCTGCCAAGCTTTGCAATCTGTTGAACAACTTGGCTTTGTCCTCCCGGCTCAGTGGAAGTGGGTATCATTGCCAGTGGGCAACGGCAAGCCAAGAAGGGCTGTTGTTATGAAACTGGCATGGCCTCTTACAAACCAATCACATCTAATGAATGTGATGTACAAAGTGTTGATCATTAAGAGACTTCACACTATGGGGGAGTTAAGAGAGAGCAAGAGAGGGTCAGGGTGAGAGAGAGAGAGAGAGAGAGAGAGAGAGAGAGGGTGGGAGAGTGAAAATGGGAATAAATGAATCAATAAAGATGGTTTCATTTTTGTTCTCTGGTCAGGCCAACCAAGGTAATCACAACATTTCACATGAAAAATGGCTCTACAATAGTTTTAAGGTAGTATTTAATCTAACATAAATGTGTCATTGTAGCTTTATGTACCAATTGGGATGAAAATGATTAAGTAAGTAACAAATGTATATTAAACATGGGCAATGCATAACAGTACACATACATACCCTAGCATGATGCATTAGGGAAGAGAAGAGTGATCAAATCTATCAAAGAGTTTGAGCGCAAGAAAATAACAGTCACAGCAGCCCATCAGACATAATCAACCTGTCTTGAACATCTGAACAGCTGTCTGTGAACCTGTGGCTCAAGGTTGATAGGTCTACCTGTTTACCATCCTACCAGTACCTGTGATATACATACAGCCCTGAGCAATGCCCACTGGGCACAGACGTCAATTCAACGTCCATTCCACATTGGTTCAACGTAATTTCATTGAAATGACTTGGAAACAACGTTGATTCAAGCAGTGTGTCCCCAGTGGGATACTTCATCCATATACACATATATCAATCTCTTTTGTGTAGAGAAGGACTTTGAACATCTCAGTAAACTCACTTTGTTCCCTGTAGTGCATAATGCTGCTATGCTATAGGTGAATGGACAGTATATAAGGAGGACCTATAGCTATAACCCATGGACAGAATAGAGATGTCAGAAGATGTATACTGTAGCTATAGGTTGATAATCATAAGAATATTAGAAGGATGCTTCTTTGTTTGAGGTTCAGCTTTCTAAATGGCATGCTGAAGTGATTATGTTTACCCGCGTTCTTATTAGTTGTTAAGGCTTTAAAGGTTTGTGAATTTCAGCAAATGTCATGCTAATTCCAACCATGACCTTTAATCTTGTCTTCATGCTTTCAGCCATTTATAAAAGTAGGGGTGGGTGTACAGATAACTGACAAAATAAAGGAAACACTTGAGTAAATGAGGGATATAAAGTATATTGAAAACAGGTGCTTCCACACAGGTGTGGTTCCTGAGTTAATTAAGCATTTAAAACTTCCCATCATGCTTAGGGTCATGTATAAAAAAGCTCACCGCTCTGGCGGTTCGTGGTGGCCCAATGCCCTATTAAGACACTTTATGTTGGTGTTTCCTTTATTTTGGCAGTTGCTTGTATTTATTAAGTCAATCTGACATAATATATCATCCATAGAGAACGTATGCCCACGTATCGAGGTAAACAATAGCTACAAAACTATAATATTTTAATGAAAAATCATGTCTCATTCTCTGCATTTGAAATACATGAAACACCACAATATTCTGAGCACAGACTGGTTTTCTTCAGAGGGGCAGATCCAGTGAGAGATTTTAGCTGTCTGTCACATGTATTATTGATCCATGGGACTCAAGTCAAAATTGGTTCTTTCAAAGCAACATGCATCTGTGCATTACTGGAGGAACGGATGGTAAAACAGATGGAAATAGACCAATGGTGTCAGTTCTAAAGTGAGATCCATCTTCCATATTACTATCCACTGTTCTGTCCCAGATCTTCCATCCATCCACTGTTTTGTTGCGGAGCTTCCATCTATCTACTGTTCTGTCGCATAGCTTCCATCCATTCACTGTTTTGTTGCGGAGCTTCCATCTATCTACTGTTCTGTCGCATAGCTTCCATCCATTCACTGTTCTGTTGTGGAGCTTCCATCTATCTACTGTTCTGTCGCATAGCTTCCATCCATTCACTGTTCTGTTGTGGAGCTTCCATCCATCCACTGTTCTGTCCCATAGCTTCCATCCATTAGATAAGATAGTCCTTTATTTATACCCCAGAGAGGAAATTTGATCACACCAGCCAATACATACATTACCAATAAATACACAATAAAAACACAAGAAGGACACACAGACATTAAAAGCAGCACATCATCAATGAATATAAAAAACGAAGTGTTTGTG